>NW_024037414.1:0-37274 GCF_015832195.1 Motacilla alba alba
GCAAACTGAGATCGGGAACGTGGGTTCGCGAATTTTGTTTCCCTGGGCAGAAGCCTTTGTCTGTACCCCGGTCGACCCTTTGCCCTTCGGGGCCGTCTGCCTGCTGGATTTCCACGAATATCAAGATGCCGCCCAGGGACAAGCTGCCACCTGTGCCAACTCGGGCTGCTCTGACTGTGCCTGTGGATACAACACTCTGTTTGTCTCTTAAGGGTCTAATTACAAACTGTGTTTCATAAATTATGAGTGTGTTAAATGAATGTGTTCTAGGAGTGTGGGATCCTTGAAATACTATAATTTTTGATTTTCCCATGGTTGGAAGAATGTTTTACAAGCATAATGGGAATAGTCTTTATTTAGGTACTTTTTCTTCTAGAAAGTATACCATAAGTGTTTTCTAATATTAAATGACAGAGCAGCCGTTGATCCTTTGCTGGATATTTTTCCTATTGTTCAAAAATAACAGAAAAAGGCTCTTGCAAAGATAAGGGGAAAAAATTGCTTTAAAAAGTATTTCATTACAGCTTTTAGAGGCAATTAAAGTGCACCCGTTGCTGATGGGAAGCCGATAACTGGTTAAACATGTATTCACTTGGTACGTCTCTCTAAAGAAATACTCTAACATCAAGCAATTAATCCCTTCCATCATAGTTTTAGCCTCTTTCCTTTTTTAAATGTCAATGAAAAACATCATGAAGAACTCCATATGTATCTCTCCGATTCATCTTACATACAAAGCAACTATTTTTCCACCGGTTTGCTTGATGGTCTGCTTACTGCATTCAGCATTTTTTGCATGCTTTTTTGCTTCTTTCTGCTGTCAATACTGGCCAATACATGCCATCTGCCAATGGTAGGATTTCTCTCACCTAAGCATATGGATTGAATCCTTAAGATCACTTACGATAAAATGGATAAAAAAGGAGTTGTTTGATTCCACCTAACATTGAGTCTCTTGGTAAAGGTCACCTGGAGAAAAGTTTTTGCTTCTAGAATTCAACTCATGGATTGAAATATTTGAGAAGACTGATAGGCACTGGGGCATGGAGACACCTTCAGCCTCTGTGGATATAAAGCCCAGATTAAAATGATCAATTCTCTCAACTTGATGGACTGTACTGAGCAGAATTCTGACTAGACTCTCTTTCACACATAGAACACCCTGTTCAAGACACATGGTAAGATGAAGCTCACCTCCGGTTCCCTGCAGGTATTTGTATTTCTAATGAGTCTTTGGGATGCCTAGATGATTTTCAGATGTCTAAATTGAGACAAAGCCCACGACTTTCTCAAGATCTGGAACCACCTCCCTAGAAGGTGCAAAACACACAATGCCGCACTTGTGTCAAATTTGCCAAAGCAAGGACTAGAGCAAGAACTGGATGCAAAATACTTACACAGAGATGATAGTTTTTAAGATATTCATCAGATATTCTTCACATGGGAAGAGTCTTTGAACTCTTCTCTGATAGAACCCCAAAACTAAATGTTTTTTTTTTTCATTGAGCACTCTTCTTGCTGCAATTCTTCAACTTGGCATGGCTTAATTCAATAGCATCCAAGTCAGAGAAAAATTGGTAAAGGCAGATAGGAAAGAAAATTAGAAATTCGTTACTCAGAGTGTGAGTAGGAAGACAGGGAGCCATTCAAAAGAATAAGCAAACGAAATAGGAGCAGTGAAAATGAGACACATCCTGCATCTTTCTGGCGGGGAAGATGGATTATTTAATTAGTGACAAAATTAGAAGAGCCTGAACATTTGCTGTCCCACAACAGGAACAGAATAACCATTGGGCACGCACATAATAGCCAAAGAAACATAACAAAGAGAAGGAAATACAGAGAATAGGAAAAAGAAGTAAGACGCTTTTTTCAATCATTGAAATTCAGGAGGTGTATCTTTCTAATACACTTTTTATACAGTAAAAGAGTAGTTATATACAGTCGGGTAAATTGCAGCTATGTATCATTTTTAGACAGGAAATGTTTTCCAAAAAACATGTACCAGATTATACCACAAGTTTCTGACTGCCAAAGAAGAAAGTACAAAACAGCAAACACTTGGGTAAAGTCCCAGGAACCAGAGATCAAGATCTACACCGATATAAGGAGAGCGGTGAGTTTTTCAAGAAGCAAAAGCGAATGCAGCTGACTATGCTTGTGGATGAAAAGCAGCTGGATTTTTTGCAATTCCATTAGGAGCGCACAAAAGCGCGGTGCTCGGCTGCCTCATGCTTCGCATGCTGCGAGATGCACAGAAATTAAGCTGAGCAAGGTTCTTCAGCTTTGCCCTTTTTCAGCAGCTGCGCCACACTGACGGACTGGAATATCTCTCGAGATCTTTTCCTTTCTCAAGAATGTATTGTTGCTGTGTCTTGACCGCACAAGGATAAGTATGAAGAGATCACAGCCATCTCGAAATAAATTCACCGCTTTATTAAAAAGATAAATGCTTCAACAATGCGCAGCCACGACAAAAATCAGGGCCAAGAGTGGGAGACGTGTGTTGTGCTGGCACCCTATTTCTGTCGGCGAAAAGTCATGGAGAAGCTTTTGGCTAGGATGCAGACGACGAGAGAGGCAGAAACCAAAAGTACGGGGCTGTCCGGAGCGAAGTGCCGCTCGCGGGCGTCTTTCGCCCGAAGCACCGCACGGGGGCGCACCGCCACCGGCACAAGCAGCAGTGCGCGAAGAAGCGGCTCATTCGCCTTCGGTAGACGGAGAGCCGGCAGCTTGCAGGAGGTGAAGCAGCAAGCCGCACAACAGCAGATTGTGTGCGCAGCTCTCGAACTGCTGCGGGATGGTGGATTGCCACTCGCATGCCTATGAAAATCACGTTAGCATGGGAATGGAAGAAGTTTTTCGACAACTTTGCTATGCAACTTGCTAGTCCTTCTGCAACACTCCGTGGAAACTCTTGCGGGTCTCTTTGCGCTGCGAGATGCAAAGAACTGGGTGAACTCGGCAAGCAAGATCGGAAGATGTTTGCAGTGCTGGCCACCTTTCTCTCTCGGCGAGAAGTCATGGAGAAGCTTTTGGCTAGGATGCAGACGACGAGAGAGGCAGAAACCAAAAGTACGGGGCTGTCCGGAGAGAAGTGCCGCTCACGGGCGTCTTTCGCCCGAAGCAGCGCACGGGGGCGCACCGCCACCGGCACAAGCAGCAGTGCGCGAAGAAGCGGCTCATTCGCCTTCGCTAGACGGAGAGCCGGCAGCTTGCAGGAGGTGAAGAAGCAAGCCGCACTACAGCAGCATACCAGCATTGTGTGCGCAGCTCTCCAACTGCTGCGGAATTCTGGATTGCTACTCGTATGCCTTTGAAAATCACGTTAGCATGCGAATGGAAGAAGTTTTTGGACAACTTTGCAATGCATCTTGCTAGTCCTTCTGCAACACTCCGTGGAAACTTGCCGGTCTCTTTGCGCTGCGAGATGCAAAGAACTGGGTGAACTCGTCAAGCAAGATCCGAAGATGTTTGCTGTGCTGGCGCACTTTCTCTCTCGGCGAGAAGTCATGGAGAAGCTTTTGGCTGGGATGCAGACGACGAGAGAGACAGAAACCAAAAGTACGGAGCTGTCGGGAGCGAAGTGCCGCTCGCGGGCGTCTTTCGTCCGAAGCAGCGCTCCGGAGCGCACCGCCACCGGCACAAGCAGCAGTGCCCGAAGAAGCGGCTCTTTCGCCTTCTGTAGACGGAGAGCCGGCAGCTTGCAGGAGGTGAAGAAGGAAGCCGCACGACACCAGCATTGTGCTCGCAGCTTACGAACTGCTGCGGGATGGTGGATTGCCACGCGCATGCCTTTGAAAATCACGTTAGCATGCGAATGGAAGAAGTTTTTGGACAACTTTGCAATGCATCTTGCTACTGCTCCTGCAACGCTCCGTGGAAACTCTTGCGGGTCTCTTTGCGCTGCGAGATGCAAAGAACTGGTGAACTCGTCAAGCAAGATCGGAAGATGTTTGCTGTGCTGGCACACTTTCTCTCTCGGCGAGAAGTCATGGAGAAGCTTTTGGCTAGGATGCAGACGACGAGAGAGGCAGAAGCCAAAAGTACGGGGCTGTCCGGAGCGAAGTACCACTCGCAGGCGTCTTCGCCCCAAGCAGCGCTCCGGAGCGCACCGCCACCGGCACAAGCAGCAGTGAGCGAAGAAGCGGCTCTTTCGCCTTCGCTAGACGGAGAGCCGGCAGCTTGCAGGAGGTGAAGAAACAAGCCGCACAACAGCAGCATTGTGTGCGCAGCTCTCCAACTGCTGCGGGATGGTGGATTGCCACTCGTATGCCTTTTTAAAATCACGTTAGCATGCGAATGGAAGAAGTTTTTGGACAACTTTACAATGCATCTTGCTAGTGCTCCTGCAACACTCCGTGGAAACTCTTGCGGGTCTCTTTGCGCTGCGAGATGCAAAGAACTGGGTGAACTCGTCAAGCAAGATCGGAAGATGTTTGCAGTGCTGGCACACTTTCTCTCTCGGCGAGAAGTCATGGAGAAGCTTTTGGCAAGGATGCAGAAGACGAGAGAGGCAGAAGCCGGAGGTACGGAGCTGTCCGGAGCAAAGTGCCGCTCGCGGGCGTCTTTCGTCCGAAGCAGCGCTCCGGAGCGCACCGCCACCGGCACAAGCAGCAGTGCGCGAAGAAGCGGCTCTTTTGCCTTCGCTAGACGGAGAGCCGGCAGCTTGCAGCAGGTGAAGAAACAAGCCGCACGACACCAGCTTACCGGCATTGTGTGCGCAGCTCTCCAACTGCTGCGCAATTGTGGATTGCTACTCGTATGCCTTTGAAAATCACGTTAGCATGCGAATGGAAGAAGTTTTTGGACAACTTTGCAATGCATCTTGCTAGTGCTTCTGCAACACTCCGTGGAAACTCTTGCTGGTCTCTTTGCGCTGCGAGATGCAAAGAACTGGGTGAACTCGGCAAGCAAGATCCGAAGATGTTTGCAGTGCTGGCGCACTTTCTCTCTCGGCGAGAAGTCATGGAGAAGCTTTTGGCTGGGATGCAGACGACGAGAGAGACAGAAACCAAAAGTACGGAGCTGTCGGGAGCGAAGTGCCGCTCGCGGGCGTCTTTCGTCCGAAGCAGCGCTCCGGAGCGCACCGCCACCGGCACAACCAGCAGTGCCCGAAGAAGCGGCTCTTTCGCCTTCGGTAGACGGAGAGCCGGCAGCTTGCAGGAGGTGAAGAAGCAAGCCGCACGACACCAGCATTGTGCTCGCAGCTTACGAACTGCTGCGGGATGGTGGATTGCCACGCGCATGCCTTTGAAAATCACGTTAGCATGCGAATGGAAGAAGTTTTTGGACAACTTTGCAATGCATCTTGCTAGTGCTCCTGCAACGCTCCGTGGAAACTCTTGCGGGTCTCTTTGCGCTGCGAGATGCAAAGAACTGGGTGAACTCGTCAAGCAAGATCGGAAGATGTTTGCTGTGCTGGCACACTTTCTCTCTCGGCGAGAAGTCATGGAGAAGCTTTTGGCTAGGATGCAGACGACGAGAGAGGCAGAAGCCAAAAGTACGGGGCAGTCCGGAGCGAAGTACCACTCGCAGGCGTCTTCACCCGAAGCAGCGCTCCGGAGCGCACCGCCACCGGCACAAGCAGCAGTGCGCGAAGAAGCGGCTCTTTCGCCTTCGCTAGACGGAGAGCCGGCAGCTTGCAGGAGGTGAAGAAACAAGCCGCACAACAGCAGCATTGTGTGCGCATCTCTCGAACTGCTGCGGGATGGTGGATTGCCACTCGTATGCCTTTTTAAAATCACGTTAGCATGCGAATGGAAGAAGTTTTTGGACAACTTTGCAATGCATCTTGCTAGTGCTCCTGCAACACTCCGTGGAAACTCTTGCGGGTCTCTTTGCGCTGCGAGATGCAAAGAACTGGGTGAACTCGTCACGCAAGATCGGAAGATGTTTGCTGTGCTGGCACACTTTCTCTCTCGGCGAGAAGTCATGGAGAAGCTTTTGGCAAGGATGCAGAAGACGAGAGAGGCAGAAGCCGGAGGTACGGAGCTGTCCGGAGCAAAGTGCCGCTCCCGGGCGTCTTTCGTCCGAAGCAGCGCTCCGGAGCGCACCGCCACCGGCACAAGCAGCAGTGCGCGAAGAAGCGGCTCTTTTGCCTTCGCTAGACGGAGAGCCGGCAGCTTGCAGCAGGTGAAGAAACAAGCCGCACGACACCAGCTTACCGGCATTGTGTGCGCAGCTCTCCAACTGCTGCGGAATTGTGGATTGCTACTCGTATGCCTTTTAAAATCACGTTAGCATGCGAATGGAAGAAGTTTTTGGACAACTTTGCAATGCATCTTGCTAGTGCTCCTGCAACACTCCGTGGAAACTCTTGCGGGTCTCTTTGCGCTGCGAGATGTTTTCTGTGCTGGCACAATTTCTCTCTCGGCGAGAAGTCATGGAGAAGCTTTTGGCAAGGATGCAGAAGACGAGAGAGGCAGAAGCCGGAGGTACGGCGCTGTCCGGAGCAAAGTGCCGCTCGCGGGCGTCTTTCGTCCGAAGCAGCGCTCCGGAGCGCACCGCCACCGGCACAAGCAGCAGTGCCCGAAGAAGCGGCTCTTTCGCCTTCTGTAGACGGAGAGCCGGCAGCTTGCAGGAGGTGAAGAAGGAAGCCGCACGACACCAGCATTGTGCTCGCAGCTTACGAACTGCTGCGGGATGGTGGATTGCCACGCGCATGCCTTTGAAAATCACGTTAGCATGCGAATGGAAGAAGTTTTTGGACAACTTTGCAATGCATCTTGCTACTGCTCCTGCAACGCTCCGTGGAAACTCTTGCGGGTCTCTTTGCGCTGCGAGATGCAAAGAACTGGGTGAACTCGTCAAGCAAGATCGGAAGATGTTTGCTGTGCTGGCACACTTTCTCTCTCGGCGAGAAGTCATGGAGAAGCTTTTGGCTAGGATGCAGACGACGAGAGAGGCAGAAGCCAAAAGTACGGGGCTGTCCGGAGCGAAGTACCACTCGCAGGCGTCTTCGCCCCAAGCAGCGCTCCGGAGCGCACCGCCACCGGCACAAGCAGCAGTGAGCGAAGAAGCGGCTCTTTCGCCTTCGCTAGACGGAGAGCCGGCAGCTTGCAGGAGGTGAAGAAACAAGCCGCACAACAGCAGCATTGTGTGCGCAGCTCTCCAACTGCTGCGGGATGGTGGATTGCCACTCGTATGCCTTTTTAAAATCACGTTAGCATGCGAATGGAAGAAGTTTTTGGACAACTTTACAATGCATCTTGCTAGTGCTCCTGCAACACTCCGTGGAAACTCTTGCGGGTCTCTTTGCGCTGCGAGATGCAAAGAACTGGGTGAACTCGTCAAGCAAGATCGGAAGATGTTTGCAGTGCTGGCACACTTTCTCTCTCGGCGAGAAGTCATGGAGAAGCTTTTGGCAAGGATGCAGAAGACGAGAGAGGCAGAAGCCGGAGGTACGGAGCTGTCCGGAGCAAAGTGCCGCTCGCGGGCGTCTTTCGTCCGAAGCAGCGCTCCGGAGCGCACCGCCACCGGCACAAGCAGCAGTGCGCGAAGAAGCGGCTCTTTTGCCTTCGCTAGACGGAGAGCCGGCAGCTTGCAGCAGGTGAAGAAACAAGCCGCACGACACCAGCTTACCGGCATTGTGTGCGCAGCTCTCCAACTGCTGCGCAATTGTGGATTGCTACTCGTATGCCTTTGAAAATCACGTTAGCATGCGAATGGAAGAAGTTTTTGGACAACTTTGCAATGCATCTTGCTAGTGCTTCTGCAACACTCCGTGGAAACTCTTGCTGGTCTCTTTGCGCTGCGAGATGCAAAGAACTGGGTGAACTCGGCAAGCAAGATCCGAAGATGTTTGCAGTGCTGGCGCACTTTCTCTCTCGGCGAGAAGTCATGGAGAAGCTTTTGGCTGGGATGCAGACGACGAGAGAGACAGAAACCAAAAGTACGGAGCTGTCGGGAGCGAAGTGCCGCTCGCGGGCGTCTTTCGTCCGAAGCAGCGCTCCGGAGCGCACCGCCACCGGCACAACCAGCAGTGCCCGAAGAAGCGGCTCTTTCGCCTTCGGTAGACGGAGAGCCGGCAGCTTGCAGGAGGTGAAGAAGCAAGCCGCACGACACCAGCATTGTGCTCGCAGCTTACGAACTGCTGCGGGATGGTGGATTGCCACGCGCATGCCTTTGAAAATCACGTTAGCATGCGAATGGAAGAAGTTTTTGGACAACTTTGCAATGCATCTTGCTAGTGCTCCTGCAACGCTCCGTGGAAACTCTTGCGGGTCTCTTTGCGCTGCGAGATGCAAAGAACTGGGTGAACTCGTCAAGCAAGATCGGAAGATGTTTGCTGTGCTGGCACACTTTCTCTCTCGGCGAGAAGTCATGGAGAAGCTTTTGGCTAGGATGCAGACGACGAGAGAGGCAGAAGCCAAAAGTACGGGGCAGTCCGGAGCGAAGTACCACTCGCAGGCGTCTTCACCCGAAGCAGCGCTCCGGAGCGCACCGCCACCGGCACAAGCAGCAGTGCGCGAAGAAGCGGCTCTTTCGCCTTCGCTAGACGGAGAGCCGGCAGCTTGCAGGAGGTGAAGAAACAAGCCGCACAACAGCAGCATTGTGTGCGCATCTCTCGAACTGCTGCGGGATGGTGGATTGCCACTCGTATGCCTTTTTAAAATCACGTTAGCATGCGAATGGAAGAAGTTTTTGGACAACTTTGCAATGCATCTTGCTAGTGCTCCTGCAACACTCCGTGGAAACTCTTGCGGGTCTCTTTGCGCTGCGAGATGCAAAGAACTGGGTGAACTCGTCACGCAAGATCGGAAGATGTTTGCTGTGCTGGCACACTTTCTCTCTCGGCGAGAAGTCATGGAGAAGCTTTTGGCAAGGATGCAGAAGACGAGAGAGGCAGAAGCCGGAGGTACGGAGCTGTCCGGAGCAAAGTGCCGCTCCCGGGCGTCTTTCGTCCGAAGCAGCGCTCCGGAGCGCACCGCCACCGGCACAAGCAGCAGTGCGCGAAGAAGCGGCTCTTTTGCCTTCGCTAGACGGAGAGCCGGCAGCTTGCAGCAGGTGAAGAAACAAGCCGCACGACACCAGCTTACCGGCATTGTGTGCGCAGCTCTCCAACTGCTGCGGAATTGTGGATTGCTACTCGTATGCCTTTTAAAATCACGTTAGCATGCGAATGGAAGAAGTTTTTGGACAACTTTGCAATGCATCTTGCTAGTGCTTCTGCAACACTCCGTGGAAACTCTTGCCGGTCTCTTTGCGCTGCGAGATGCAAAGAACTGGGTGAACTCGTCAAGCAAGATCCGAAGATGTTTGCAGTGCTGGCGCACTTTCTCTCTCGGCGAGAAGTCATGGAGAAGCTTTTGGCTGGGATGCAGACGACGAGAGAGACAGAAACCAAAAGTACGGAGCTGTCGGGAGCGAAGTGCCGCTCGCGGGCGTCTTTCGCCCGAAGCAGCGCTCCGGAGCGCACCGCCACCGGCACAACCAGCAGTGCGCGAAGAAGCGGCTCTTTCGCCTTCGCTAGACGGAGAGCCGGCAGCTTGCAGGAGGTGAAGAAACAAGCCGCACAACAGCAGCATTGTGTGCGCAGCTCTCCAACTGCTGCGGGATGGTGGATTGCCACTCGTATGCCTTTGAAAATCACGTTAGCATGCGAATGGAAGAAGTTTTTGGACAACTTCTTGCTAGTGCTTCTGCACCACTCCGTGGAAACTCTTGCAAGTCTCTTTGCGCTGCGAGATGCAAAGAACTGGGTGAACTTGTCAAGCAAGATCGGTAGATGTTTGCAGTGCTGGCACACTTTCTCTCTCGGCGAGAAGTCATGGAGAAGCTTTTGGCTGGGATGCAGACGACAAGAGAGACAGAAGCCGGAGGTACGGAACTGTACGGAGCAAAGTGCCGCTGGCCGGCGTCTTTCGCACGAAGCAGCGCTCCGGAGCGCACCGCCACCGGCACAAGCAGCAGTGCGCGAAGAAGCGGCTGTTTCGCTTTCGGTAAACGGGGGGCCGGCAGCTTGCAGCAGGTGAAGAAACAAGCCACACGACACCAGCTTACCGGCATTGTGTGCGCAGCTGTCGAATTGATGCGGGATAGTGGTTTGCTACTCGTATGCCTTTTTAAAATCACGTTAGCATGCGAATGGAAGAAGTTTTTGGACAACTTTGCAATGCATCTTGCTAGTGCTCCTGCAACACTCCCTGGAAACTCTTGCGGGTCTCTTTGCGCTGCGAGATGCAAAGAACTGGGTGAACTCGGCAAGCAAGATCGGTAGGTGTTTGCTGTGCTGGCACACTTTCTCTCTTGACGAGAAGTCATGGAGAAGCTTTTGGCTAGGATGCAGACGACGAGAGTGGCAGAAGCCGGAGGTACGGAGCTGTCCGGAGCAAAGTGCCGCTCGCGGGCGTTTTTCTCCCGAAGCAGCGCTCCGGAGCGCACCGCCACCGGCACAACCAGCAGTGCGCGAAGAAGCGGCTGTTTCGCCTTCGCTAGACGGAGAGCCGGCAGCTTGTAGTAGGTGAAGAAGCAAGCCGCACGACACCAGCTTACCGGCATTGTGTGCGCAGCTGTCGAACTGATGCGGGATAGTGGTTTGCTACTCGTATGCCTTTGAAAATCACGTTAGCATGCGAATGGAGGAAGTTTTTGGACAACTTTGCAATGCATCTTGCTAGTGCTCCTGCCACACTCCGTGGAAACTCTTGCTGGTCTCTTTGCGCTGCGAGATGCAAAGAACTGGGTGAACTCGTCAAGCAAGATCGGAAGATGTTTGCTGTGCTGGCACACTTTCTCTCTCGGCGAGAAGTCATGGAGAAGCTTTTGGCTAGGATGCAGACGACGAGAGAGGCAGAAGCCAAAAGTACGGAGCTTTCCGGAGCGAAGTGCCACTCGCAGGCGTCTTCGCCTGAAGCAGCGCTCCCGAGCGCAGCGCCACCGGCACAAGCAGCAGTGCGCGAAGAAGCGGCTGTTTCGCTTTCGCTAGACGGAGAGCCGGCAGCTTGCAGGAGGTGAAGAAGCAAGCCGCACGACACCAGCTTACCGGCATTGTGTGCGCAGCTGTCGAACTGATGCGGGATAGTGGTTTGCTACTCGTATGCCTTTGAAAATCACGTTAGCATGCGAATGGAAGAAGTTTTTGGACAACTTTGCAATGCATCTTGCTAGTGCTCCTGCAACACTCCGTGGAAACTCTTGCGGGTCTCTTTGCGCTGCGAGATGCAAAGAACTGGGTGAACTCGGCAAGCAATATCGGAAGATGTTTTCTGTGCTGGCACAATTTCTCTCTCGGCGAGAAGTCATGGAGAAGCTTTTGGCAAGGATGCAGACGACGAGAGAGGCAGAAGACGGAGGTACGGAGCTGTCGGGAGCGAAGTGCCGCTCGCGGGCGTCTTTCGCCCGAAGCAGCGCTCCGGAGCGCACCGCCACCGGCACAACCAGCAGTGCCCGAAGAAGCGGCTCTTTCGCCATCGCTAGACGGAGAGCCGGCAGCTTGCAGCAGGTGAAGAAACAAGCCGCACAACAGCAGCATTGTGTGCGCATCTCTCGAACTGCTGCGGGATGGTGGATTGCCACACGTATGCCTTTTTAAAATCACGTTAGCATGCGAATGGAAGAAGTTTTTGGACAACTTTGCAATGCAACTTGCTAGTGCTTCTGCAACACTCCGTGGAAACTCTTGCGGGTCTCTTTGCGCTGCGAGATGCAAAGAACTGGGTGAACTCGTCAAGCAAGATCCGAAGATGTTTGCTGTGCTGGCACACTTTCTCTCTCGGCGAGAAGTCATGGAGAAGCTTTTGGCTGGGATGCAGACGACGAGAGAGACAGAAACCAAAAGTACGGAGCTGTCGGGAGCGAAGTGCCGCTCGCGGGCGTCTTTCGCCCGAAGCAGCGCTCCGGAGCGCACCGCCACCGGCACAACCAGCAGTGCCCGAAGAAGCGGCTCTTTCGCCTTCGCTAGACGGAGAGCCGGCAGCTTGCAGGAGGTGAAGAAACAAGCCGCACAACAGCAGCATTGTGTGCGCAGCTCTCCAACTGCTGCGGGATGGTGGATTGCCACTCGTATGCCTTTGAAAATCACGTTAGCATGCGAATGGAAGAAGTTTTTGGACAACTTTGCAATGCAACTTGCTAGTGCTCCTGCAACGCTCCGTGGAAACTCTTGCGGGTCTCTTTGCGCTGCGAGATGCAAAGAACTGGGTGAACTCGTCAAGCAAGATCGGAAGATGTTTGCAGTGCTGGCACACTTTCTCTCTCGGCGAGAAGTCATGGAGAAGCTTTTGGCTAGCATGCAGACGACGAGAGAGGCAGAAGACGGAGGTACGGAGCTGTCCGGAGCAAAGTGCCGCTCGCGGGCGTCTTTCGTCCGAAGCAGCGCTCCGGAGCGCACCGCCACCGGCACAAGCAGCAGTGCGCGAAGAAGCGGCTCTTTCGCCTTCGCTAGACGGAGAGCCGGCAGCTTGCAGGAGGTGAAGAAACAAGCCGCACGACACCAGCTTACCGGCATTGTGTGCGCAGCTGTCGAACTGATGCGGGATAGTGGTTTGCTACTCGTATGCCTTTGAAAATCACGTTAGCATGCGAATGGAGGAAGTTTTTGGACAACTTTGCAATGCATCTTGCTAGTGCTCCTGCCACACTCCCTGGAAACTCTTGCGGGTCTCTTTGCGCTGCGAGATGCAAAGAACTGGGTGAACTCGTCAAGCAAGATCGGAAGATGTTTGCTGTGCTGGCACACTTTCTCTCTCGGCGAGAAGTCATGGAGAAGCTTTTGGCTAGGATGCAGACGACGAGGGAGGCAGAAGCCGGAGGTACGGAGCTTTCCGGAGCGAAGTGCCACTCGCAGGCGTCTTCACCCGAAGCAGCGCTCCCGAGCGCAGCGCCACCGGCACAAGCAGCAGTGCGCGAAGAAGCGGCTGTTTCGCTTTCGCTAGACGGAGAGCCGGCAGCTTGCAGGAGGTGAAGAAGCAAGCCGCACGACACCAGCTTACCGGCATTGTGTGCGCAGCTGTCGAACTGATGCGGGATAGTGGTTTGCTACTCGTATGCCTTTGAAAATCACGTTAGCATGCGAATGGAAGAAGTTTTTGGACAACTTTGCAATGCATCTTGCTAGTGCTCCTGCAACACTCCGTGGAAACTCTTGCGGGTCTCTTTGCGCTGCGAGATGCAAAGAACTGGGTGAACTTGGCAAGCAATATCGGAAGATGTTTTCTGTGCTGGCACAATTTCTCTCTCGGCGAGAAGTCATGGAGAAGCTTTTGGCAAGGATGCAGAAGACGAGAGAGGCAGAAGCCGGAGGTACGGCGCTGTCCGGAGCAAAGTGCCGCTCGCGGGCGTCTTTCGTCCGAAGCAGCGCTCCGGAGCGCACCGCCACCGGCACAACCAGCAGTGCCCGAAGAAGCGGCTCTTTCGCCATCGCTAGACGGAGAGCCGGCAGCTTGCAGCAGGTGAAGAAACAATCCGCACAACAGCAGCATTGTGTGCGCATCTCTGGAACTGCTGCGGGATGGTGGATTGCCACTCGTATGCCTTTTTAAAATCACGTTAGCATGCGAATGGAAGAAGTTTTTGGACAACTTTGCAATGCATCTTGCTAGTGCTTCTGCAACACTCCGTGGAAACTCTTGCGGGTCTCTTTGCGCTGCGAGATGCAAAGAACTGGGTGAACTCGTCAAGCAAGATCCGAAGATGTTTGCTGTGCTGGCACACTTTCTCTCTCGGCGAGAAGTCATGGAGAAGCTTTTGGCTGGGATGCAGACGACGAGAGAGACAGAAACCAAAAGTACGGAGCTGTCGGGAGCGAAGTGCCGCTCGCGGGCGTCTTTCGCCCGAAGCAGCGCTCCGGAGCGCACCGCCACCGGCACAAGCAGCAGTGCGCGAAGAAGCGGCTCTTTCGCCTTCGCTAGACGGAGAGCCGGCAGCTTGCAGGAGGTGAAGAAACAAGCCGCACAACAGCAGCATTGTGTGCGCAGCTCTCCAACTGCTGCGGGATGGTGGATTGCCACTCGTATGCCTTTGAAAATCACGTTAGCATGCGAATGGAAGAAGTTTTTGGACAACTTCTTGCTAGTGCTTCTGCACCACTCCGTGGAAACTCTTGCGGGTCTCTTTGCGCTGCGAGATGCAAAGAACTGGGTGAACTCGTCAAGCAAGATCGGTAGATGTTTGCTGTGCTGGCACACTTTCTCTCTTGACGAGAAGTCATGGAGAAGCTTTTGGCTAGGATGCAGACGACGAGAGAGGCAGAAGCCGGAGGTACGGAGATGTCCGGAGCAAAGTGCCGCTCGCGGGCGTTTTTCTCCCGAAGCAGCGCTCCGGAGCGCACCGCCACCGGCACAACCAGCAGTGCGCGAAGAAGCGGCTCTTTCGCCTTCGGTAGACGGAGAGCCGGCAGCTTGCAGCAGGTGAAGAAGCAAGCCGCACGACACCAGCATTGTGCTCGCAGCTTACGAACTGCTGCGGGATGGTGGATTGCCACTCGTATGCCTTTGAAAATCACGTTAGCATGCGAATGGAAGAAGTTTTCGGACAACTTTGCAATGCAACTTGCTAGTGCTCCTGCAACACTCCGTGGAAACTCTTGCGGGTCTCTTTGCCCGGCGAGATGCAAAGAACTGGGTGAACTCGGCAAGCAAGATGGGAAGATGTTTGCAGTGCTGGCACACTTTCTCTCTCGGCGAGAAGTCATGGAGAAGCTTTTGGCTAGGATGCAGACGACGAGAGAGGCAGAAGGCGGAGGTACGGAGCTGTCCGGAGCGAAGTGCCGCTCCCGGCCGTCTTTCGCCCGAAGCAGCGCTCCGGAGCGCAGCGCCACCGGCAAAAGCAGCAGTGCGAGAAGAAGCGGCTGTTTCGCCTTCGGTAGACAAAGAGCCGGCAGCTTGCAGGAGTTGAAGAAGCAAGCAACACAACACAAGCCCCTTGGAATTCGCTGGTAGCTAGATTTCCACGAATATAAAGTTGCCACCCAGAGACAGGTCGCCACCAATGCCATCTCGGGCTGCTGTGAGAGTGCCCAGGGAGCTCTGCAAACTGACACCAGGAACGTGGGGTGGTGGGTTTTATTTCCCCGGACAGAAGCATTTGTCATTACCAGGAAGTCCCTTGGCCCTTAGGGGCCAGCAGCTCGCTGGATTTCCATGAATATCAAGATGCCGCCCAGGGACAAGCTGCCACCTGTGCCAACTCGCGCTGCATTGAGAGTCCCCAAGGAGCTCTGCAAACTCAGACCATTAACCGCGGTGGTGGGTTTTATTTCTCCGGGCAGAAGCCTTTGTCAGTACCAGTTAGGCCCTTTTTCCTTAGGGGTAGGCTGCTGTCTGGATTTCCACGAATATCAAAATGCATCCCAGGGACAAGCTGCCACCTGTGCCAACTCGTGCGGCTTTGAGTGTGCTCATGGAGCTCTTCAAACTGAGACCAGGAACGTGGGCTGGTGGGTTTTGCATTCCCGGGCAGAAGCCTTTGCCAGTACCAGGTAGGCCCTCGGCCCTCCGGGGCGGGCTGGCTGCAGGATTTCCACGAATTTCAAGATGCCACCCAGGGACAAGCTGCCCCCTCTGTCAGCTCGGGCTTCTTTGAGAGTGCCCATGGAGCTCTGCAAACTGAGACCAGGAACGTGAGGTCGTGAATTTTGTTTTCCCGGGCAGAAGCCTTTGTCAGTACCAGGTAGGCCCTCGGCCCTTAGGGGCAGGTGGGCAGCAGGATTTCCACCAATATCAAGATGCCACCCAGGGACAAGCTGCCACCTGTGCCAACTCGCGCTGCTTTGAGAGTGCCCACGGAACTCTGCAAACTGAGACCAGGAACGTGGGGTGCTGGGTTTTGTTTCCCCGGGCAGAAGCATTTGCAGTACCAGGTAGGCCCTTGGTCCTTAAGGGTAGGCTGCCTGCTGGCTTTCCACGAATATCAAGATGCCGCCCAGGGACAAGCTGCCACCTGTGCCAACTCGGGCTGCTTTGAGAGTGCCCATGGAGCTCTGCAAACTGAGACCAGGAACGTGGGCTGGTGAGTTTTGTTTTCCGGGGCAGAATCCTTTGTCAGTACCAGATAGTCCGACGGCCCTTAGGAGCCAGCTGGTGGCTGGATTTCCGCGACTATCAAGATGCCGCCCAGGGACAAGTTGCCACCTGTGCCAACTTGGTCTGCGTTGAGTGTGCCCATGGAGCTCTGCAAACTGAGACCAGGAACGTGGGGTGCTGAGTTTAATTTTCCGGGGCAGAAGCCTTTGTCAGTACCAGGTAGGGCCTCGGACCTCCGGGGCCGGCTGGCTGCTGGATTTCCACGAATATCATGATGCCACCCAGGGACAAGTTGCCACCTGTGCCAACTCGGGCTGCTTTGAGAGTGCCCACGGAACTCTGCAAACTGAGACCAGGAACGTGGGGTGCTGGGTTTCTTTCCCCGGGCAGAAGCATTTGCAGTACCATGTAGGCCCTTGGTCCTTAAGGGTAGGCTGCCGTCTGGATTTCCACGAATATCAAGATGCCACCCAGGGACAAGCTTCCCCCTGTGCTAAATTGGGCTGCTTTGAGAGTTCCCATGAGGCTCTGCAAACTGAGATCAGGAACGCCGGGTAGTGGGTTTTGTTTTGCTGGGCAGAAGCCTTTGTCTGTACCAGGGAGGCCCTCGGCCCTCAGGGGTAGGCTGCCGGCTGGATTTCCACGAATATCAAGATGCTGCCCAGGGACAAGCTGCCCACTGTGCCAACTTGGGCTGCTTTGAGAGTGCCCATGGAGCTCTGGAAACTGAGACCAGGAATGTGGGGTTCTGAGTTTTGTTTCCCTGGGCAGAAGCATTTGCAGTGCCAGGTGGGCCCTAGGCCCTTCAGGCCGGCTGCTTGCTGGATTTCCACGAATCTGAAGATGCCGCCAAGGGACAAGCTGCCACCTGTGGCAACTCGGGCTGCTTTGAGAGTGCCCATGGAGCTCTGCAAACTGAGACCAGGAACGTGGGGTGCTGAGTTTTGTTTTCCCGGGCAGAAGCCTTTGTCTGTAGCAGGCAGGCCTTCGGCCCTTTGGGGCCGTCAGCCTGCTGGATTTCCACAAATATCAAGATGCTGCCCAGGGACAAGCTGCCACCTGTGCAACTCACGCTGCTTTGAGAGTGCCCATGGAGCTCTGCAAACTGAGACCAGGAACGTGGGGTGCTGAGTTTTGTTTTCCTAGGCAGAAGCCTTTGTCAGTACCAGAAAGGCCCTTGCTCCTTAGGGGCAGGCTGGTAGCATGATTTCCACGAATATCAAGATGCCACCCAGGGACAAGCTGCCACCTGTGCCAACTCGGGCTGCTTTGAGAGTGCCCATGGAGCACTGCAAACTGAGACCAGGAACGTGGGGTGCTGAGTTTTGTTTTGCTGGGCAGACGACTTTCTCTCTACTAGGTTGGCCCTCCACCCTTAGCGTCCGGCTACCTGCTGGATTTCCACGAATATCAAGATGCCGCCCAGGGACAAGTTGCCACCTGTGCCAACTCGTGCCGCTTTTAGAGTGCCCATGGAGCTCTGCAAACTGAGACCAGGAATGTGGGGTTCTGAGTTTTGTTTCCCTAGGCAGAAGCATTTGCAGTGCCAGGTGGGCCCTTGGCCTTTCGGGGCCGACTGCTTGCTGGATTTCCACGAATCTGCAGATGCCGCCAAGGGACAAGCTGCCACCTGTTGCAACTCACGCTGCTTTGAGAGTGCCCATGGAGCTCTGCAAACTGAGACCAGGAACGTGGGGTGCTGAGTTTTGTTTTCCCGGGCAGAAGCCTTTGTCTGTAGCTGGCAGGCCTTCGGCCCTTTGGGGCCGGCAGCCTGCTGGATTTCCACGAATATCAAGATGCCGCCCAGGGACAAGCTGCCACCTGTGCCAACTCAGGCTGTTTTGAGAGTGCCCAGGGAGCTCTGCAAACTGAGAACAGGAAAGTGGGGAGGTGAGTTTTGTTTCCCCGGGCAGAAGCCTTTGCAGTACCAGGTAGGCCCGTGGTCCTTTGGGGCCGCCAGCCTGCTGGATTTCCACGAATATCAAGATGCCGCCCAGGGACAAGCTGCCACCTGTGGCAACTCACGCTGCTTTGAGAGTGCCCATGGAGCTCTGCAAACTGAGACCAGCAACGTGGGGTGGTGGGTTTTGTTTCCCTGGGCAGAAGCATTTGCAGTTCCAGCTCGGCCCTCGGCCTTTCTGGGCCGGCTGCTTGCTGGATTTCCACGAATATCAAGATGCCACCCAGGGACAAGCTGCCACCTGTGCCAACTCGGGCTCCTTTGAGAGTGCCCACGGAACTCTGCAAACTGAGACCAGGAAGGTGGGGTGGTGAGTTTTGTTTTCCCGGGCAGAAGCCTTTTCTGTAGCAGGCTGGCCTTCGCCCCTTTGGGGCCGGCAGCCTGCTGGATTTCCACGAATATCAAGATGCCGCCCAGGGACAAGCTGCCACCTGTTGCAACTCGCGCTGCTTTGAGAGTGCCCATGGAGCTCTGCAAACTGAGACCAGGAACGTGGGGTGCTGAGTTTTTTTTCCTGGGCAGAAGCCTTTGTCATTACCAGGTAGGCCCTTGCTCCTTAGGGGCAGGCTGGTAGCATGATTTCCACGAATATCAAGATGCCGCCCAGGGACAAGCTGCCACCTGTTGCAACTCGGGCTGCTTTGAGAGTGCCCATGGAGCTCTGCAAACTGAGACCAGGAACGTGGGGTGCTGGGTTTTTTTTCCTGGGCAGAAGCCTTTGTCATTACCAGGTAGGCCCTTGCTCCTTAGGGGCAGGCTGGTAGCATGATTTCCCCGAATATCAAGATGCCGCCCAGGGACAAGCTGCCACCTGTGCCAACTTGGGCTGCTTTGAGAGTGCCCATGGAGCTCTGCAAACTGAGACAAGGGACGTGGGCTTGTGAGTTTTGTTTCCCCTGGCAGAAGCATTTGCAGTACCAGGTAGGCCCGTGGCCCATAATTGCAGGCAGCCTGCTGGATTTCCATGAATATTAAGTTGTAGCCCAGGGACAAGCTGCCACCTGTGCCAACTTGGGCTGCTTTGAGAGTGCCCATGGAGCTCTGAAAACTGAGACCAGGAACGTGGGGTGGTGAGTTTTTTTTCCCCGGGCAGAAGCATTTGCAGTACCAGGTAGGCCCGTGGCCCATAATTGCAGGTAGACTGCTGGATTTCCATGAATATCAAGATGCCACCCAGGGACAAGCTGCCACCTGTTGAAACTCGCACTGCTTTGAGAGTGCCCATGGAGCTCTGCAAACTGAGACCAGGAATGTCGGGTGGTGAGTTTTGTTTCCCCGGGCAGAAGCATTTGCAGTACCAGGTAGGCCCGTGGCCCATAATTGCAGGCAGCCTGCTGGATTTCCATGAATATCAAGATGTAGCCGAGGGACAAGCTGCCACCTGCGGTAACTTGGGCTGCTTTGAGAGTGCTTCCGGAGCTCTTCAAACTGAGACCAGGAACGTGGGGTGGTTAGTTTTGTTTCCCCGGGCAGAAGCCTTTGTCAGTAGCAGGTAGGCCTTTGGTCTTTTGGGGCCGGCAGCCTGTTGGATTTCCACGAATCTGAAGATTCCGCCCAGGGACAAGCTGCCACCTGTTGCAATACGCGCTGCTTTGAGAGTGCCCATGGAGCTCTGGAAACTGAGACCAGGAACGTGGGCTGGTGAGTTTTGTTTTCCGGGGCAGAAGCGTTTGTCTGTACCAGATAGTCCGACGGCCCTTAGGAGCCAGCTGGCAGCTGGATTTCCGCGAATATCAAGATGCCACCCAGGGACAAGTTGCCACCTGTGCCAACTTGGTCTGCGTTGAGTGTGCCCATGGAGCTCTGCAATCTGAGACCAGGGACGTGGTGTGGTGAGTTTAACTTTCCGGGGCAGAAGCCTTTGTCAGTACCAGGTAGGGCCTCGGACCTCCGGGGCCGGCTGGCTGCTGGATTTCCACGAATATCAAGATGCAGCCCAGGGACAAGCTGCCACCTATGCCAACTTGGGCTGCTTTGAGAGTGCCCATGGAGCTCTGCAAACTGACACCAGGAACGTGGGGTGCTGGGTTTTATTTCCCCGGACAGAAGCATATGTCTTTACCAGGATGTCCCTTGGCCCTTAGGGGCCAGCAGCTCGCTGGATTTCCGCGAATATCAAGATGCCGCCCAGGGACAAGCTGCCACCAGTGCCAACTCGCGCTGCTTTGAGAGTCCCCAAGGAGCTCTGAAAACTGAGACCATTAACCGCGGTGGTTGGTTTTATTTCTCCGGGCAGAAGCCTTTGTCAGTACCAGGTAGGCCCTTGCTCCTTAGGGGTAGGCTGCTGTCTGGATTTCCACGAATATCAAAATGCATCCCAGGGACAAGCTGCCACCTGTGCCAACTCGCGCTGCTTTGAGAGTGCCCATGGAGCTCTGAAAACTGAGACCAGGAACGTGTGCTGGTGGGTTTTGCATTCCCGGGAAGAAGCCTTTGCCAGTACCAGGTAGGCCCTCGGCCCTCCGGGGCCGGCTGGCTGCAGGATTTCCACGAATTTCAAGATGCCACCCAGGGACAAGCTGCCGCCTGTGCCAGCTCGGGCTGCTTTGAGAGTGCCCATGGAGCTCTGCAAACTGAGACCTAGATCGTGGGGTTGCGGGTTTAGTTTCCCTGGGCAGAAGCGTTTGTCAGTACCAGGCAGGCCCTTGGCCCTAAGGAGCCTGCTGCCGTCTGGATTTCGACGAATATCAAGATGCTGCCCAGGGACAAGCTGCCACCTCTGGCAACTCGCGCTGCTTTGAGAGTGTCCATGGAGCTCTACAAACTGAGACTAGGAACGTGAGGTCGTGAATTTTGTTTTCCCGGGCAGAAGCCTTTGTCAGTACCAGGTAGGCCCTCGGCCCTTAGGGGCAGGTGGGCAGCAGGATTTCCACCAATATCAAGATGCCACCCAGGGACAAGCTGCCACCTGTGCCAACTCGGGCTGCTTTGAGTGTGCCCTCGGAACTCTGCAAACTGAGACCAGGAACATGGGGTGCTGGGTTTTGTTTCCCCGGGCAGAAGCATTTGCAGTACCAGGTAGGCCCTTGGTCCTTAAGGGTAGGCTGCCTTCTGGATTTCCACGAATATCAAGATGCCGCCCAGGGAGAAGCTGCCACCTGTGGCAACTTGTGCTGCTTTGAGAGTTCCCATGGAGCTCTGCAAACTGAGACCAGGAACGCCGGGTAGTGGGTTTTGTTTTGCTGGGCAGACGACTTTCTCTCTACTAGGTTGGCCCTCCACCCTTAGCGTCCGGCTACCTGCTGGATTTCCACGAATATCAAGATGCCGCCCAGGGACAAGCTGCCACCTGTGCCAACTCGTGCCGCTTTTAGAGTGCCCATGGAGCTCTGCAAACTGAGACCAGGAAAGTGGGGAGGTGGGTTTTGTTTCCCGGGCAGAAGACTTTGTCTGTAGCAGGTAGGCCTTTGGTCTTTTGGGGCCAGCAGCCTGTGCTGGATTTCCACGAATCTGAAGATGCCCCAAGGGACAAGCTGCCACCTGTGCCAACTCGCGCTGCTTTGAGAGTGCCCATGGAGCTCTGGAAACTGAGACCAGGAACGTGGGGTGGTGAGTTTTGTTTTCCGGGGCAGAAGCCTTTGTCAGTACCAGATAGTCCGACGGCCCTTAGGGGCCATCTGGCTTGCTGGATTTCCACGAATATCAAGATGCCACCCAGGGACAAGCTGCCACCTGTGCCAACTCACGCTGCTTTGAGAGTGCCCATGGAGCTCTGCAAACTGAGACCAGGGACGTGGGGTGGTGAGTTTTGTTTCCCGGGGCAGAAGCCTTTGTCAGTACCAGGTAGGCCCTCGGCCCTTCGGGGCCGGCAGCCTGCTGGATTTCCACGAATATCAAGATGCCGCCCAGGGACAAGCTGCCACCTGTTGAAACTCGCGCTGCTTTGAGAGTGCCCATGGAGCTCTGCAAACTGAGACCAGGAACGTGGGGTGGTGAGTTTTGTTTCCCCGGGCAGAAGCATTTGCAGTACCAGGTAGGCCCGTGGCCCATAATTGCAGGCAGCCTGCTGGATTTCCACGTATATCAAGATGCCGTCCAGGGACAAGCTGCCACCTATGCCAACTTGGGCAGCTTTGAGAGTGCCCATGGAGCTCTGCAAACTGAGACCAGGAACGTGGGTTGGTGGGTTTTGTTTTCCTCGGCAGAAGCCTTTGTCAGTGCCAGGCAGGCCCTCCGCCCTTAGGGGCAGGCTGGCACCAGGATTTCTACGAATATCAAGATGCCACCCAGGGACAAGCTGGCACCTGTGGCAACTCGGGCTGCTTAGAGAGTGCCCATGGAGCTCTGCAAACTGAGACCAGGAAAACGGGTTTCTGGGTTTTGTTTCCCACGGCAGGCAGCCTGCTGGATTTCCACGAATATCAAGATGCCGCCCAGGGACAAGCTGCCACCTGTGCCAACTCGGGGTGCTTTGAGAGTGCCCATGGAGCTCTGCGAGCTGACACCATGAACCAGGGTTGCTGAGTTTTGTTTCCCCAGGCAGAAGCCGTTGTCAGCACCAGGTATGCCCTCCACCCTTGGGGGCAGGCTGGCTGCAGGATTTCCATGAATATCAAGATGCCGCCCAGGGACAAGCTGCCACCTGTGCCACCTCGGGTTGCTTAGAGAGTGCCCATGGAGCTCTGCAAACTGAGACCAGGAACGTGGGGTGGTGGGTTTTGTTTCCCCGGGCAGAAGCATTTGTCAGTACCAGGTAGGCCCTCGGCCCTTAGGGGCAGGCTGGAAGCCAGATTTCTACGAATATCAAGATGTTGCCCAGGGACAAGCTGCAACCTGTGCCAACTCGGGCTGCTTTGAGTGTGCCCATGGAACTCTTAAATCTGAAATCAGGAACGTGGGGTTGTGGGTTTTGTTTCCCCAGGCAGAAGCATTTGTCAGTACCAGGTAGGCCCTCGGCCCTGCTTGTCCGGCAGCCTGCTGGATTTCCACGAATATCAAGATGCCGCCCAGGGACAAGCTGCCCACTGTGCCAACTCGGGCTGCTTTGAGAGTGCCCACGGAGCTCTGCAAACTGAGACCAGGAACATGAGTTTGTATGTTTTATTTCCCCGGGCAGAAGCCTTTGTCAGTACCAGGTAGGCCCTCGGCCCTTTGGGGTAGGCTGGCAGCAGGATTTCCACGAATATCAAGATGCCGCCCAGGGACAAGCTGCCACCTGTGCCAACTCGGGTTGCTTAGAGAGTGCCCATGGAGCTCTGCAAACTCAGACCAGGAACGTGGGGTGCTGAGTTTTGTTTCCCCAGGCAGAAGCCGTTGTCAGTGCCAGGTAGGCCCTTGGTCCTTAACGGCACTCAGCCTGCTGGATTTCCACGAATATCAAGATGCCGCCCAAGGGCAAGCTGCTACCTGTGCCAACTCGGGCTGCTTAGAGAGTGCCCATGGAGCTCTACAAACTGAGACCAGGAACATGGGGTGCTGAGTTTTATTTTCCCGGGCAGAAGCATTTGCAGTACCAGATAGGCCCTCGGCCCTTTGTTCTCGGCTGCCTGCTGCAGGATTTCCACGAATATCAAGATGCCGCCAAGGGACAAGCTGCCACCTGTGCCAACTCGGGCTGCTTTGAGAGTGCCCATGGAGCTCTGTAAACTGAGACCAGGAACGTGGGGTGCTGATTGTTGTTTTCCCGGGCAGAAGCCTTTGTCAGTACCAGGCAGGCCCTTGTTCCTTAGGGGTAGGCTGCTCTCTGGATTTCCACGAATATCAAGATGCCGCCCAGGGACAAGCTGCCACCAGTGACAACTCGGGCTGCTTTGAGAGTGCCCATGGAGCTCTGCAAACTGAGACCAGGAATGTGGGGTGGTGGGTTTTGTTTCCGCGGGCAGAAGCATTTGTCAGTACCAGGTAGGCCCTCCACCCTTAGGGGCAGGCTGGCAGCCAGATTTCTACGAATATCAAGATGTTGCCCAGGGACAAGCTGCAACCTGTGCCAACTTGGGCTGCTTTGAGTGTGCCCATGGAACTCTTAAATCTGAAACCAGGAACGTGGGGTGGTGGGTTTTGTATCCCCGGGCAGAAGCATTTGCAGTACCAGATAGGCCCTCGGCCCTGCTTGGCCGGCAGCCTGCTGGATTTCCACGAATATCAAGATGCAGCCCAGGGACCAGCTGCCACATGTGCCAACTCGGGGTGCTTTGAGAGTGCCCATGGAGGTCTGGAAACTGAGACCCGGACCGTGGGGTGCTTAGTTTTGTTTTCCCTGGGCAGAAGCCTTTGTCACTATCAGGTAAGCCCTTGGCCCTTCGGGGCCAGGTGGCCGCTGGATTTCCACGAATATCAAGATGCTGCCCAGGGAAAACCTGCCACCTGTGCCAACTCGGGCTGCTTTGAGAGTGCCCACGGAGCTCTGCAAATTGAGACCAGGAACGTGCAGTGGTGGGTTTTGTTTTCCCTGGGCAGAAGCCTTTGTCAGTACCAGGTAGGCCCTCGGCCCTTAGGGGCAGGCTGCTGGCTGGATTTCCACGAATATCAAGATGCCGCCCAGGGACAAGCTGCCACCTGTGCCAACTCGGGCTACTTTGAGAGTGCTCATGGAGCTCTGCAAACTGAGATCAGGAACGTTGGTTGGTGAATTTTGTTTCCCCAGGCAGAAGCCTTTGTCAGTACCGGGTAAGCCCTTGGCCCTTAAGGGCAGGGTGGCCCCAGGATTTCCACGAATATCAAGATGCTGCCCAGGGACAAGCTGCCACCTGTGCCAACTCGGGCTGCTCTGACTGTGCCTGTGGATACAACACTCTGTTTGACTCTTAAGGGTCTAATTACAAACTGTGTTTCATAAATTATGAGTGTGTTAAATGAATGTGTTCTAGGAGTGTGGGATCCTTGAAATACTATAATTTTTGATTTTCCTATGGTTGGAAGAATGTTTTACAAGCATAATGGGAATAGTCTTTATTTTGGTACTTTTTCTTCTAGAAAGTATACCATAAGTGTTTTCTAATATTAAATGACAGAGCAGCCCATTGATCCTTTGCTGGATATTTTTCCTATTGTTCAAAAATAACAGAAAAAGGCTCTTGCAAAGATAAGGGGAAAAAATTGCTTTAAAAAGTATTTCATTACAGCTTTTAAAGGCAATTAAAGTGCACCCGTTGCTGATGGGAAGCCGATAACTGGTTAAACATGTATTCACTTGGTACGTCTCTCTAAAGAAATACTCTAACATCAAGCAATTAATCCCTTCCATCATAGTTTTAGCCTCTTTCCTTTTTTAAATGTCAATGAAAACATCATGAAGAACTCCATATGTATCTCTCCGATTCATCTTACATACAAAGCAACTATTTTTCCACCGGTTTGCTTGATGGTCTGCTTACTGCATTCAGCATTTTTTGGCATGCTTTTTTGCTTCTTTCTGCTGTCAATACTGGCCAATACATGCCATCTGCCAATGGTAGGATTTCTCTCACCTAAGCATATGGATTGAATCTTTAAGATCACTTTCGATAAAATGGACAAAAAAGGAGTTGTTTGATTCCACCTAACATTGAGTCTCTTGGTAAAGGTCACCTGGAGAAAAGTTTTTGCTGCTAGAATTCAACTCATGGATTGAAATATTTGAGAAGACTGATAGGCACTGGAGCATGGAGACACCTTCAGCCTCTGTGGATATAAAGCCCAGATTAAAATGATCAATTCTCTCAACTTGATGGACTGTACTGAGCAGAATTCTGACTAGAATCTCTTTCACACATAGAACACCCTGTTCAAGACACATGGTAAGATGAAGCTCACCTCCGGTTCCCTGCAGGTATTTGTATTTCTAATGAGTCTTTGGGATGCCTAGATGATTTTCAGATGTCTAAATTGAGACAAAGCCCACGACTTTCTCAAGACCTGGAACCACCTCCCTAGAAGGTGCAAAACACACAATGCCGCACTTGTGTCAAATTTGCCAAAGCAAGGACTAGAGCAAGAACTGGATGCAAAATACTTACACAGAGATGATAGTTTTTAAGATATTCATCAGATATTCTTCACATGGGAAGAGTCTTTGAACTCTTCTCTGATAGAACCCCAAAACTAAATGTTTTTTTTTTTTTTTTCATTGAGCACTCTTCTTGCTGCAATTCTTCAACTTGGCATGGCTTAATTCAATAGCATCCAAGTCAGAGAAAAATTGGTAAAGGCAGATAGGAAAGAAAATTAGAAATTCGTTACTCAGAGTGTGAGTAGGAAGACAGGGAGCCATTCAAAAGAATAAGCAAACGAAATAGGAGCAGTGAAAATGAGACACATCCTGCATCTTTCCGGCGGGGAAGATGGATTATTTAATTAGTGACAAAATTAGAAGAGCCTGAACATTTGCTGTCCCACAACAAGAACAGAATAACCATTGGGCACGCACATAATAGCCAAAGAAACATAACAAAGAGAAGGAAATACAGAGAATAGGAAAAAGAAGTAAGACGCTTTTTTCAATCATTGAAATTCAGGAGGTGTATCTTTCTAATACACTTTTTTATACAGTAAAAGAGTAGTTATATACAGTCGGGTAAATTGCAGCTATGTATCATTTTTAGACAGGAAATGTTTTCCAAAAAACATGTACCAGATTATACCACAAGTTTCTGACTGCCAAAGAAGAAAGTACAAAACAGCAAACACTTGGGTAAAGTCCCAGGAACCAGAGATCAAGATCTACACCGATATAAGGAGAGCGGTGAGTTTTTCAAGAAGCAAAAGCGAATGCAGCTGACTATGCTTGTGGATGAAAAGCAGCTGGATTTTTTGCAATTCCATTAGGAGCGCACAAAAGCGCGGTGCTCGACTGCCTCATGCTTCGCATGCTGTGAGCTGCACAGAAATTAAGCTGAGCAAGGTTCTTCAGCTTTGCCCTTTTTCAGCAGCTGCTACACACTGACGGACTGGAATATCTCTCGAGATCTTTTCCTTTCTCAAGAATGTATTGTTGCTGTGTCTTGACCGACCAAGGATAAGTATGAAGAGATCACAGCCATCTCGAAATAAATTCGCCGCTTTATTAAAAAGATAAATGCTTCAACAATGCGCAGCCACGACAAAAATCAGGGCCAAGAGTGGGAGACGTGTGCTGTGCTGGCACCCAATTTCTGTCGGCGAAAAGTCATGGAGAAGCTTTTGGCTAGGATGCAGACGACGAGAGAGGCAGAAGCCGGAGGTACGGGGCTGTCCGGAGCGAAGCGCCGCTGGCGGGCGTCTTTCGCCCGAAGCACCGCACGGGGACGCACCGCAACCGGCACAAGCAGCAGTGCGCGAAGAAGCGGCTCTTTCGCCTTCGGTAGACGGAGAGCCGGCAGCTTGCAGCAGGTGAAGAAGCAAGCCGCAGAACAGCAGCATTGTGCTCGCAGCTGTCGAACTGCTGCGGGATGGTGGTTTGCTACTCGTATGCCTTTGAAAATCACGTTAGCATGCGAATGGAAGAAGTTTTTGGACAACTTTGCAATGCAACTTGCTAGTGCTTCTGCAACACTCCGTGGAAACTCTTGACGGTCTCTTTGCTCTGCGAGATGCAAAGAACTGGGTGAACTCGTCAAGCAAGATCGGAAGATGTTTGCAGTGCTGGCGCACTTTCTCGGCGAGAAGTCATGGAGAAGCTTTTGGCTAGGATGCAGACGACGAGAGAGGCAGAAGCCAAAAGTACGGAGCTGTCCGGAGCGAAGTGCCACTCGCAGGCGTCTTCGCCCGAAGCAGCGCTCCGGAGCGCACCGCCAACGGCACCACCAGCAGTGCGCGAAGAAGCGGCTCTTTCGCCTTCGCTAGACGGAGAGCCGGCAGCTTGCAGCAGGTGAAGAAACAAGCCGCACAACAGCAGCATTGTGTGCGCATCTCTCGAACTGCTGCGGGATGGTGGATTGCCACTCGTATGCCTTTTTAAAATCACGTTAGCATGCGAATGGAAGAAGTTTTTGGACAACTTTGCAATGCATCTTGCTAGTGCTTCTGCAACACTCCGTGGAAACTCTTGCGGGTCTCTTTGCGCTGCGAGATGCAAAGAACTGGGTGAACTCTTCAAGCAAGATCGGAAGATGTTTGCAGTGCTGGCACACTTTCTCTCTCGACGAGAAGTCATGGAGAAGCTTTTGGCAAGGATGCAGAAGACGAGAGAGGCAGAAGACGGAGGTACGGAGCAGTCCGGAGCAAAGTGCCGCTCACGGTCGTCTTTCGTCCGAAGCAGCGCTCCGGAGCGCACCGCCACCGGCACAAGCAGCAGTGCGCGAAGAAGCGGCTCTTTCGCCTTCGGTAGACGGAGAGCCGGCAGCTTGCAGCAAGTGAAGAAGCAAGCCGCACGACAGCAGCATTGTGCTCGCAGCTTACGAACTGCTGCGGGATGGTGGATTGCCACTCGCATGCCTTTGAAAATCACGTTAGCATGCGAATGGAAGAAGTTTTTGGACAACTTTGCAATGCATCTTGCTAGTGCTCCTGCAACACTCCGTGGAAACTCTTGCGGGTCTCTTTGCGCTGCGAGATGCAAAGAACTGGGTGAACTCGTCAAGCAAGATCGGAAGATGTTTGCAGTGCTGGCACACTTTCTCTCTCGGCGAGAAGTCATGGAGAAGCTTTTGGCAAGGATGCAGACGACGAGAGAGGCAGAAGACGGAGGTACGGAACTGTCCGGAGCAAAGTGCCGCTGGCCGGCGTCTTTCGCACGAAGCAGTGCTCCGGAGCGCACCGCCACCGGCACAAGCAGCAGTGCGCGAAGAAGCGGCTGTTTCGCTTTCGGTAAACGGAGAGCCGGCAGCTTGCAGGAGGTGAAGAAGCAAGCCGCACGACACCAGCTTACCGGCATTGTGTGCGCAGCTGTCGAACTGATGCGGGATAGTGGTTTGCTACTCGTATGCCTTTTTAAAATCACGTTAGCATGCGAATGGAAGAAGTTTTTGGACAACTTTGCAATGCATCTTGCTAGTGCTCCCGCACCACTCCGTGGAAACTCTTGCGGGTCTCTTTGCCCGGCGAGATGCAAAGAACTGGGTGAACTCTTCAAGCAAGATCGGAAGATGTTTGCTGTGCTGGCACACTTTCTCTCTCGGCGAGAAGTCATGCAGAAGCTTTTGGCTAGGATGCAGACGACGAGAGAGGCAGAAGCCAAAAGTACGGAGCTGTCCGGAGCGAAGTACCACTCGCAGGCGTCTTCGCCCGAAGCAGCGCTCCGGAGCGCACCGCCACCGGCACAAGCAGCAGTGCGCGAAGAAGCGGCTCTTTCGCCTTCGGTAGACGGAGAGCCGGCAGCTTGCAGGAGGTGAAGAAACAAGCCGCACAACAGCAGCATTGTGTGCGCATCTCTCGAACTGCTGCGGGATGGTGGATTGCCACTCGTATGCCTTTTTAAAATCACGTTAGCATGCGAATGGAAGAAGTTTTTGGACAACTTTGCAATGCATCTTGCTAGTGCTTCTACAACACTCCGTGGAAACTCTTGCGGGTCTCTTTGCGCTGCGAGATGCAAAGAACTGGGTGAACTCGTCAAGCAAGATCGGAAGATGTTTGCAGTGCTGGCACACTTTCTCTCTCGACGAGAAGTCATGGAGAAGCTTTTGGCTAGGATGCAGACGACGAGAGAGGCAGAAGACGGAGGTACGGAGCTGTCCGGAGCAAAGTGCCTCTCGCGGGCGTCTTTCGCCCGAAGCAGCGCTCCGGAGCGCACCGCCACCGGCACAACCAGCAGTGCGCGAAGAAGCGGCTCTTTCGCCTTCGGTAGACGGAGAGCCGGCAGCTTGCAGCAGGTGAAGAAGCAAGCCGCACGACACCAGCATTGTGCTCGCAGCTTACGAACTGCTGCGGGATGGTGGATTGCCACTCGTATACCTTTGAAAATCACGTTAGCATGCGAATGGAAGAAGTTTTTGGACAACTTTGCAATGCATCTTGCTAGTGCTCCTGCACCACTCCGTGGAAACTCTTGCGGGTCTCTTTGCCCGGCGAGATGCAAAGAACTGGGTGAACTCGTCAAGCAAGATCGGAAGATGTTTGCAGTGCTGGCACACTTTCTCTCTCGGCGAGAAGTCATGGAGAAGCTTTTGGCTAGGATGCAGACGACGAGAGAGGCAGAAGCCGGAGGTACGGAACTGTCCGGAGCAAAGTGCCGCTGGCCGGCGTCCTTCGCACGAAGCAGCGCTCCGGAGCGCACCGTAACCGGCACAAGAAGCAGTGCGCGAAGAAGCGGCTCTTTCGCCTTCGGTAGACGGAGAGCCGGCAGCTTGCAGGAGGTGAAGAAACAAGCCGCACAACAGCAGCATTGTGTGCGCATCTCTCGAACTGCTGCGGGATTGTGGATTGCCACTCGTTTGCCTTTTTAAAATCACGTTAGCATGCGAATGGAAGAAGTTTTTGGACAACTTTGCAATGCATCTTGCTAGTGCTTCTGCAACACTCCGTGGAAACTCTTGCGGGTCTCTTTGCGCTGCGAGATGCAAAGAACTGGGTGAACACGGCAAGCAAGATCGGAAGATGTTTGCAGTGCTGGCACACTTTCTCTCTCGACGAGAAGTCATGGAGAAGCTTTTGGCTAGGATGCAGACGACGAGAGAGGCAGAAGCCAAAAGTACGGAGCTGTCCGGAGCAAAGTGCCGCTCGCGGGCGTCTTTCGCCCGAAGCAGCGCTCCGGAGCGCAAAGCCACCGGCACAACCAGCAGTGCGCGAAGTAGCGGCTGTTTCGCTTTCGCTAGACGGAGAGCCGGCAGCTTGCAGCAGGTGAAGAAGCAAGCCGCACAACAGCAGCATTGTGTGTGCAGCTCTCGAACTGCTGCGGGATGGTGGATTGCCACTCGTATGCCTTTTTAAAATCACGTTAGCATGCGAATAGAAGAAGTTTTTGGATAACTTTGCAATGCATCTTGCTAGTGCTCCTGCAACACTCCGTGGAAACTCTTGCGGCTCTCTTTGCGCTGCGAGATGTAAAGAACTGGGTGAACTCGTCAAGCAAGATCGGAAGATGTTTGCAGTGCTGGCACACTTTCTCTCTCGGCGAGAAGTCATGCAGAAGCTTTTGGCTAGGATGCAGACGACGAGAGAGGCAGAAGCCGGAGGTATGGAGCTGCCCGGTGCGAAGTGCCGCTCCCGGCAGTCTTTCGCCCGAAGCAGCGCTCCGGAGCGCAGCGCCACCGGCAAAAGCAGCAGTGCGCGAAGAAGCGGCTCTTTCGCCTTCGGTAGACAAAGAGCCGGCAGCTTGCAGGAGTTGAAGAAGCAAGCAACACAACACAAGCCCCTTGGAGCTCGCTGGTAGCTAGATTTCCACGAATATAAAGTTGCCACCCAGGGACAGGTCGCCACCAGTGCCATCTCGGGCTGCTTTGAGAGTGCCCATGGAGCTCTGCAAACTGAGACCAGAAGCGTGGGTTGCTGAGTTTTGTTTCACAGGGCAGAAGCTGTGTCAATAGAAGGTAGGCCATCAGCTAAGGTCCGGCTGCCGTCTGGATTTCCACGAATATCAAGATGCCGCCCAGGGACAAGCTGCCTCCTGTGCTAACTTGGACTGCTTTGAGAGTTCCCATGAGGCTCTGCAAACTGAGACCTGGAACGTCCGGGAGTGGGTTTTATTTCCCCGGACAGAAGCATTTGTCATTACCAGATAGGCCCAAGTTCCATAGGTGTAGGCTGCATTCTGGATTTCACGAATATCAAGATGCCGCCCAGGGACAAGCTGCGACCTGTGCCAACTCGGGCTGCTTTGAGAGTGCCCATGGAGCTCTGCAAACTGAGACCAGGAACGTGGGCTGGTGAGCTTTGTTTTCCGGGGCAGAAGCCTTTGTCAGTACCAGATAGTCCGACGGCCCTTAGGAGCCAGCTGGTGGCTGGATTTCCGCGACTATCAAGATGCCACCCAGGGACAAGTTGCCACCTGTGCCAACTTGGTCTGCGTTGAGTGTGCCCATGGAGCTCTGCAAACTGAGACCAGGGACGTGGTGTGGTGAGTTTAATTTTCCGGGGCAGAAGCCTTTGTCAGTACCAGGTAGGGCCTCGGACCTCCGGGGCCGGCTGGCTGCTGGATTTCCACGAATATCAAGATGCCGTCCAGGGACAAGCTGCCACCTGTGCCAACTCGGGCTGCTTTGAGAGTCCCCAAGGAGCACTGCAAACTGAGACCATTAATCGCGGTGGTGGGTTTTATTTCTCCGGGCAGAAGCCTTTGTCAGTACCAGTTAGGCCCTAGTTCCTTAGGGGTAGGCTGCTCTCTGGATTTCCACGAATATCAAAATGCATCCCAGGGACAAGCTGCCACCTGTGCCAACTCGCGCTGCTTTGAGAGTGCTCATGGAGATCTGCAAACTGAAACCAGGAACGTGGGCTGGTGGGTTTTGCATTCCCGGGCAGAAGCCTTTGTTAGTCCCAGGTAGGCCCTCGGCCCTCCGGGGCCGGCTGGCTGCAGGATTTCCACGAATTTCAAGATGCCGCCCAGGGACAAGCTGCCACCTGTGTCAGCTCGGGCTGCTTTGAGAGTGCCCATGGAGCTCTGCAAACTGAGACCTAGATCGTGGTGTTGCGGGTTTAGTTTCCCTGGGCAGAAGCGTTTGTCAGTACCAGGCAGGCCCTTGGCCCTAAGGAGCCTGCTGCCGTCTGGATTTCCACGAATATCAAGATGCTGCCCAGGGCCAAGCTGCCACCTGTGCCAACTCGCGCTGCTTTGAGGTTGCCCACAGAGCTCTGCAAACTGAGACCAGGAATGTAGGGTTGTGGGTTTTGTTTTCCTGGGCAGAAGCCTTTGTCAGTACCAGGTAGGCCCTCGGCCCTTAGGGGCAGGTGGGCAGCAGGATTTCCACGAATATCAAGATGCCACCCAGGGACAAGCTGCCACCTGTGCCAACTCGCGCTGCTTTGAGAGTGCCCACGGAACTCTGCAAACTGAGACCAGGAACGTGGGGTGCTGGGTTTTGTTTCCCCGGGCAGAAGCATTTGCAGTACCAGGTAGGCCCTTGGTCCTTAAGGGTAGGCTGCCTTCTGGTTTTCCACGAATATCAAGATGCCGCCCAGGGACAAGCTGCCTCCTGTGCTAACTTGGGCTGCTTTGAGAGTTCCCATGAGGCTCTGCAAACTGAGATCAGGAACGCCGGGTAGTGGGTTTTGTTTTTTTGGGCAGAAGCCTTTGTCTGTACCAGGTAGGCCCTTGGCCCTTCGGTGCCGGCTGCTTGCTGGATTTCCACGAATCTGAAGATGCCGCCCTGGGACAAGCTGCCACCTGTGGCAACTCACGCTGCTTTGAGAGTGCCCATGGAGCTCTGCAACCTGAAACCAGGAACGTGGGGTGCTGAGTTTTTTTTCCTAGGCAGAAGCCTTTGTCAGTACCCGAAAGGCCCTTGCTCCTTAGGGGCAGGCTGGTAGCATGATTTCCACGAATATCAAGATGCCGCGCAGGGACAAGCTGCCACCTGTGCCAACTCGCGCTGCTTTGAGAGTGCCCATGGAGCTCTGCAAACTGAGACCAGGAACGTGGGGTGGTGAGTTTTGTTTCGCCGGGCAGAAGCATTTGCAGTACCAGGTAGGCCCGTGGCCCATAATTGCAGGTAGACTGCTGGATTTCCATGTATATCAAGATGTAGCCCAGGGACAAGCTGCCACCCGTGCCAACTTGGGCTGCTTTGAGAGTGCCCATGGAGCTCTGCAAACTGAGACCAGGAACGTGGGGTTGTGAGTTTTGTTTTCCGGGGCAGAAGCCTTTGTCAGTACCAGATAGTCCGACGGCCCTTAGGAGCCAGCTGGTGGCTGGATTTCCGCGACTATCAAGATGTAGCCCAGGGACAAGTTGCCACCTGTGCCAACTTGGTCTGCGTTGAGTGTGCCCATGGAGCTCTGCAAACTGAGACCAGGGACGTGGTGTGGTGAGTTTAATTTTCCGGGGCAGAAGCCTTTGTCAGTACCAGGTAGGGCCTCGGACCTCCGGGTTCATTGTCTCAGTTTGCAGAGCTCCGTGGGCACCCTCAAAGCAGCCCGAGTTGGCACAGGTGGCAGCTTGTCCCTGGGCGGAAACTTGATTTTCGTGGAAATCCAGGTGCCAGCCTCCCCCAAAGGCCCGAGGGCCTACCTGGCACTTCAAATGCTTCTGCCCGGAGAAACAAAACTCAGCAACCCAGGTTCATTGTCTCAGTTTGCAGAGCTCCGTGAGCACTCTCAAAGCAGCGCGAGTTGGCACAGGTCACAGCTTGTCCCTGGGCGGCATCTTGATATTTGTGGAAATCCAGCAGGCAGCCGGCCCCCAAGGGCCAAGGGCCGACCTAGTACTGACAAAGGCTTCTGCCCGGGGAAACAAAACCCAGCACCCCACGTTCCTGGTCTCAGTTTGCAGAGATCCGTGGGCACCCTCAAAGCAGCCCGAGTTGGCACAGGTGGCAGCTTGTCCCTGGGCAGCATCTTGATATTCGTGGAAATCCAGCCGGCAGCCAGCCCTGAAATTCCGAGGGCCTACCTGGTACTGACAAAGGCTTCTGCCCGGGAAAACAAAACCCACCACTCCACGTTCCTGGTTTCTGTTTGCAGAGCTCTGTGGGCACTCTCAAAGCTGCCCGAGATGGCACAGGTGGCAGCTTGTCCCTGGGCGGCCTTTTGATATTCGTGGAAATCCTGGTGCCAGCCTGCCCCTAAGGGCCGAGGGCCGACCTGATACTGAGAGAGGCTTCTGCCCGGGAAAACAAAACCCAGCACCTCACGTTTCTGGTCTCACTTTGAAGAGCTCCATGGGCACTCTCAAAGCAGCCCGAGTTGGCACAGGTGGCAGTTTGTCCCTGGACGGCATCTTGATATTCGGGGAAATCCAGAAGGCAGACGGCCCCGAAAGACCGAGGGCCTACCTAGTACTGACAAATACTTCTGCCCGGGAAAACAAAACTCAGCACCCCACGGTCCTGGTCACAGTTTGCAGAGCTCCATTGGCACTCTCAAAGCCGCCCGAGTTGGCACAGATGGCAGCTTGTCCCTGGGCGGTATCTTGATATTCGTGGAAATCTTGCTGCCAGGCTGTCCCTAAGGAACAAGGGCCAACCTGGTACTGACAAAGGCTTCTGCCCGGGAAAACAAAACTCACCACCCCATGTTCCACATCTCAGTTTGCAGAGCTCCGTGGGCACTCTCAAAGCAGCCCGAGTTGGCACAGGTGGCAGCTTGTCCCTGGGCGGCATCTTGATATTCGTGGAAATCTTGCTGCCAGGCTGTCCCTAAGGAACAAGTGCCTACCTGGTACTGACAAAGGCTTCTGCCCGGGAAAACAAAACTCACCACCCCATGTTCCACATCTCAGTTTGCAGAGCTCCGTGGGCACTCTCAAAGCAGCCCGAGTTGGCACAGGTGGCAGCTTGTCCCTGGGTGGCATCTTGATATTCGTGGAAATCCAGCAGGCAGCCAGCCCCGAAGGGCCGAGGGCCTGCCTGCTACTGACAAAGGCTTCTGCCGCGGAAAAAAATACCTCAGCACCCCACGTTCCTGGTTTCTGTTTGCAGAGCTCCATGGGTACTCTCAAAGCAGCCCGAGTTGGCACAGGTGGCAGCTTGTCCCTGGGCGGCCTCTTCATATGCGTGGAAATCCAGCAGGCAGACTGCCTCTAAGGGCGGAGGGCCTACTTGGTACTGACAAAGGCTTCTGCCCTGGAAATCAAAACCCATAACCCCACATAATTTGTCTCAGTTTGAAGAGCTCCGTGGGCACTCTCAAAGCAGCCCGAGTTGGCACAGGTGGCAGCTTGTCCCTGGGCAGCATCTTGATATTCGTGGAAATCTTGCTGCCAGCCTGCCCCTAAGGAACAAGGGCCTACCTGGTACTGAGAGAGGCTTCTGCCCGGGAAAACAAAACCAACAACCCTACGTTCCTGGTCTCAGTTTGCAGAGCTCCGTGGGCACCCTCAAAGCAGCGCGAGTTGGCACAGGTGGCAGCTTGTCCCTGGGCAGCATCTTGATATTCGTGGAAATTCAGCAGGCTGCCTGCCCCAAAGGAACAGGGGCCTACCTTGTACTGAGAGAGGCTTCTGCCCAGGAAAACAAAACCCACAACCCTACGTTCTGGTCTCAGTTTGCAGAGCTCCGTGGGCACTCTCAAAGCAGCGCGAGTTGGCCCAAGTGGCAGCTTGTCCCTGGGCAGCATCTTGATATTCGTGGAAATCCAGCAGGCAGACGGACCTGAAGTTTTGAGAACCTGCCTGGTACTGCAAATGCTTCTGCCCGGGAAAACAAAACTCACCAAGGCAAGTTCCTGGTCTCACTTTGCAGAGCTCCATGGGCACTCTCAAAGCAGCCCGAGTTGGCACAGGTGGCAGCTTGTCCCTGGGTGGCATCTTGATATGCGTGGAAATCCAACAGGCAGACTGCCCCTACGGGCTGAGGGCCTACTTGGTACTGACAAAGGCTTCTGCCCTGGAAAACAAAACCCGTAACCCCACATACTTTCTCTCAGTTTGAAGAGCTCCATGGGCACTCTCAAAGCAGCCCGAGTTGGCACAAGTAGCAGCTTGTCCCTGGGCAGCATCTTGATATTCGTGGAAATCCTGCAGGCAGCTGGCCCCCTAGGGCCAAGGGCCGACCTGGTACTGACAAAGGCTTCAGCCCGGGAAAACAAAACCCAGCACCCCACGTTTCTGGTCTCAGTTTGCAGAGCACCATGGGCACTCTCAAAGGAGCGCGAGTTGGCACAGGTGGCAGCTTGTCCCTGGGCAGCATCTTGATATTCGTGGAAATCCAGCAGGCTGCCTGCCCTTAAGGACCAAGGGCCTACCTGGCACTTCAAATGCTTCTGCCCGGAGAAACAAAACTCAGCAACCCTGGTTAATGGTCTCAGTTTGCAGAGCTCCGTGGGCACCCTCAAAGCAGCCCGAGTTGGCACAGGTGGCAGCTTGTCCCTGGGCAGCATCTTGATATTCGTGGAAATCTTGCTGCCAGCCTGCCCCTAAGGAACAAGGGCCTACCTGGTACTGAGAGAGGCTTCTGCCCAGGAAAACAAAACCCACAACCCTACGTTCCTGGTCTCAGTTTGCAGAGCTCCGTGGGCACCCTCAAAGCAGCGCGAGTTGGCACAAGTGGCAGCTTGTCCCTGGGCAGCATCTTGATATTCGTGGAAATCCTGCCGGCAGCCGGCCCCTGAGGACCAAGGGCCCTCCTGGTACTGACAAAGGCTTCTGCCCGGGGAAACAAAACCCACCACCCCAGGTTCATGGTCTCAGTTTGCAGAGCTCCATGGGCACTCTCAAAGCAGCCCGAGTTGGCACAGGTGGCAGCTTGTCCCTGGGCAGCATCTTGATATTCGTGGAAATCTTGCTGCCAGCCTGCCCCTGAGGAACAAGGGCCCTCCTGGTACTGAGAGAGGCTTCTGCCCGGGGAAACAAAACCCACCACCCCACGTTCCACATCTCAGTCTGCAGAGCTCCGTGGGCACTCTCAAAGCAGCCCGAGTTGGCA
>NW_024037415.1:0-37036 GCF_015832195.1 Motacilla alba alba
CAGCCGGCCCCTAAGGGCCGAGGGCCTACCTGGTACACAAAAAGGCTTCTGCCCCGGTAAGCAAAACACACCAGCCCACGTTCCTGGTCTCAGTTTGCAGAGCTCCATGGGCACTCTCAAAGCAGCCCGAGTTGGCACAGGTGGCAGCTTGTCCCTGGGCGGCATCTTTGGATTCGCGGAAAACCAGCAGGCAGACGGCCCCTAAGGGCCGAGGGCCTACCTGGTACACAAAAAGGCTTCTGCCCCGGTAAGCAAAACTCACCAGCCCACGTTCCTGGTCTCAGTTTGCAGAGCTCCATGGGCACTCTCAAAGCAGCCCGAGTTGGCACAGGTGGCAGCTTGTCCCTGGGCGGCATCTTCGGATTCGCGGAAATCCAGCTGCAGCCGGCCCCTAAGGGCCGAGGGCCTACCTGGTACACAAAAAGGCTTCTGCCCCGGTAAGCAAAACACACCACCCCACGTTCCTGGTCTCAGTTTGCAGAGCTCCATGGGCACTCTCAAAGCAGCCCGAGTTGGCACAGCTGGCAGCTTGTCCCTGGGCGGCATCTTCGGATTCGCGGAAATCCAGCAGGCAGCCGGCCCCTAAGGGCCGAGGGCCTACCTGGTACACAAAAAGGCTTCTGCCCCGGTAAGCAAAAACTCACCAGCCCACGTTCCTGGTCTCAGTTTGCAGAGCTCCATGGGCACTCTCAAAGCAGCCCGAGTTGGCACAGCTGGCAGCTTGTCCCTGGGCGGCATCTTCGGATTCGCGGAAATCCAGCAGGCAGACGGCCCCTAAGGGCCGAGGGCCTACCTGGTACACAAAAAGGCTTCTGCCCCGGTAAGCAAAACTCACCAGCCCACGTTCCTGGTGTCAGTTTGCAGAGCTCCATGGGCACTCTCAAAGCAGCCCGAGTTGGCACAGGTGGCAGCTTGTCCCTGGGCGGCATCTTCGGATTCGCGGAAATCCAGCAGGCAGCCGGCCCTAAGGGCCGAGGGCCTACCTGGTACACAAAAAGGCTTCTGCCCCGGTAAGCAAAACTCACCAGCCCACGTTCCTGGTCTCAGTTTGCAGAGCTCCATGGGCACTCTCAAAGCAGCCCGAGTTGGCACAGGTGGCAGCTTGTCCCTGGGCGGCATCTTCGGATTCGCGGAAATCCAGCTGCCAGCCGGCCCCTAAGGGCCGAGGGCCTACCTGGTACACAAAAAGGCTTCTGCCCCGGTAAGCAAAACTCACCAGCCCACGTTCCTGGTCTCAGTTTGCAGAGCTCCATGGGCACTCTCAAAGCAGCCCGAGTTGGCACAGCTGGCAGCTTGTCCCTGGGCGGCATCTTCGGATTCGCGGAAATCCAGCAGGCAGCCGGCCCCTAAGGGCCGAGGGCCTACCTGGTACACAAAAAGGCTTCTGCCCCGGTAAGCAAAACTCACCAGCCCACGTTCCTGGTCTCAGTTTGCAGAGCTCCATGGGCACTCTCAAAGCAGCCCGAGTTGGCACAGGTGGCAGCTTGTCCCTGGGCGGCATCTTCGGATTCGCGGAAATCCAGCAGGCAGCCGGCCCCTAAGGGCCGAGGGCCTACCTGGTACACAAAAAGGCTTCTGCCCCGGTAAGCAAAACTCACCAGCCCACGTTCCTGGTGTCAGTTTGCAGAGCTCCATGGGCACTCTCAAAGCAGCCCGAGTTGGCACAGGTGGCAGCTTGTCCCTGGGCGGCATCTTCGGATTCGTGGAAATCCAGCAGGCAGCCGGCCCCACAGCTTCTGCCCCGGTAAGCAAAACTCACCACCCCACGTTCCTGGTCTCAGTTTGCACAGCTCCATGGGCACTCTCAAAGCAGCCCGAGTTGGCACAGGTGGCAGCTTGTCCCTGGGCGGCATCTTCGGATTCGTGGAAATCCAGCAGGCAGCCGGCCCCTAAGGGCCGAGGGCCTCACCAGCCCACGTTCCTGGTCTCAGTTTGCAGAGCTCCATGGGCACTCTCAAAGCAGCCCGGCACAGCTGGCAATCTTCGGAGAAATCCAGCTGCCAGCCGGCCCCTAAGGGCCGAGGGCCTACCTGGTACACAAAAAGGCTTCTGCCCCGGTAAGCAAAACACACCAGCCCACGTTCCTGGTGTCAGTTTGCAGAGCTCCATGGGCACTCTCAAAGCAGCCCGAGTTGGCACAGCTGGCAGCTTGTCCCTGGGCGGCATCTTCGGATTCGCGGAAATCCAGCAGGCAGCCGGCCCCTAAGGGCCGAGGGCCTACCTGGTACACAAAAAGGCTTCTGCCCCGGTAAGCAAAACTCACCAGCCCACGTTCCTGGTCTCAGTTTGCAGAGCTCCATGGGCACTCTCAAAGCAGCCCGAGTTGGCACAGGTGGCAGCTTGTCCCTGGGCGGCATCTTCGGATTCGCGGAAATCCAGCAGGCAGCCGGCCCCTAAGGGCCGAGGGCCTACCTGGTACACAAAAAGGCTTCTGCCCCGGTAAGCAAAACTCACCAGCCCACGTTCCTGGTCTCAGTTTGCACAGCTCCATGGGCACTCTCAAAGCAGCCCGAGTTGGCACAGGTGGCAGCTTGTCCCTGGGCGGCATCTTCGGATTCGCGGAAATCCAGCAGGCAGCCGGCCCCTAAGGGCTGAGGGCCTACCTGGTACACAAAAAGGCTTCTGCCCCGGTAAGCAAAACTCACCAGCCCACGTTCCTGGTCTCAGTTTGCAGAGCTCCATGGGCACTCTCAAAGCAGCCCGAGTTGGCACAGCTGGCAGCTTCTCCCTGGGCGGCATCTTCGGATTCGCGGAAATCCAGCAGGCAGCCGGCCCCTAAGGGCCGAGGGCCTACCTGGTACACAAAAAGGCTTCTGCCCCGGTAAGCAAAACTCACCAGCCCACGTTCCTGGTCTCAGTTTGCAGAGCTCCATGGGCACTCTCAAAGCAGCCCGAGTTGGCACAGGTGGCAGCTTGTCCCTGGGCGGCATCTTCGGATTCGCGGAAATCCAGCAGGCAGCCGGCCCCTAAGGGCCGAGGGCCTACCTGGTACACAAAAAGGCTTCTGCCCCGGTAAGCAAAACTCACCAGCCCACGTTCCTGGTCTCAGTTTGCAGAGCTCCATGGGCACTCTCAAAGCAGCCCGAGTTGGCACAGCTGGCAGCTTGTCCCTGGGCGGCATCTTCGGATTCGCGGAAATCCAGCTGCAGACGGCCCCTAAGGGCCGAGGGCCTACCTGGTACACAAAAAGGCTTCTGCCCCGGTAAGCAAAACTCACCAGCCCACGTTCCTGGTCTCAGTTTGCAGAGCTCCATGGGCACTCTCAAAGCAGCCCGAGTTGGCACAGGTGGCAGCTTGTCCCTGGGCGGCATCTTCGGATTCGCGGAAATCCAGCAGGCAGCCGGCCCCTAAGGGCCGAGGGCCTACCTGGTACACAAAAAGGCTTCTGCCCCGGTAAGCAAAACTCACCAGCCCACGTTCCTGGTCTCAGTTTGCAGAGCTCAGTGGGCACTATCAAAGCAACCCGAGTTGGCACAGGTGGCAGCTTGTCCCTGGGCGGCATCTTCGGATTCGCGGAAATCCAGCAGGCAGCCGGCCCCTAAGGGCCGAGGGCTTACCTGGTACACAAAAAGGCTTCTGCCCCGGTAAGCAAAACTCACCAGCCCACGTTCCTGGTCTCAGTTTGCACAGCTCCATGGGCACTCTCAAAGCAGCCCGAGTTGGCACAGCTGGCAGCTTGTCCCTGGCGGCATCTTCGGATTCGCGGAAATCCAGCAGGCAGCCGGCCCCTAAGGGCCGAGGGCCTACCTGGTACACAAAAAGGCTTCTGCCCCGGTAAGAAAAACTCACCACCCCACGTTCCTGGTCTCAGTTTGCAGAGCTCCATGGGCACTCTCAAAGCAGCCCGAGTTGGCACAGGTGGCAGCTTGTCCCTGGGCGGCATCTTCGGATTCGCGGAAATCCAGCAGGCAGCCGGCCCCTAAGGGCCGAGGGCCTACCTGGTACACAAAAAGGCTTCTGCCCCGGTAAGCAAAACTCACCAGCCCACGTTCCTGGTCTCAGTTTGCAGAGCTCCATGGGCACTCTCAAAGCAGCCCGAGTTGGCACAGCTGGCAGCTTGTCCCTGGGCGGCATCTTCGGATTCGCGGAAATCCAGCAGGCAGCCGGCCCCTAAGGGCCGAGGGCCTACCTGGTACACAAAAAGGCTTCTGCCCCGGTAAGCAAAACTCACCAGCCCACGTTCCTGGTCTCAGTTTGCAGAGCTCCATGGGCACTCTCAAAGCAGCCCGAGTTGGCACAGGTGGCAGCTTGTCCCTGGGCGGCATCTTCGGATTCGCGGAAATCCAGCAGGCAGCCGGCCCCTAAGGGCCGAGGGCCTACCTGGTACACAAAAAGGCTTCTGCCCCGGTAAGCAAAACTCACCAGCCCACGTTCCTGGTCTCAGTTTGCAGAGCTCCATGGGCACTCTCAAAGCAGCCCGAGTTGGCACAGGTGGCAGCTTGTCCCTGGGCGGCATCTTCGGATTCGCGGAAATCCAGCAGGCAGCCGGCCCCTAAGGGCCGAGGGCCTACCTGGTACACAAAAAGGCTTCTGCCCCGGTAAGCAAAACTCACCAGCCCACGTTCCTGGTCTCAGTTTGCAGAGCTCCATGGGCACTCTCAAAGCAGCCCGAGTTGGCACAGCTGGCAGCTTGTCCCTGGGCGGCATCTTCGGATTCGCGGAAATCCAGCAGGCAGCCGGCCCCTAAGGGCCGAGGGCCTACCTGGTACACAAAAAGGCTTCTGCCCCGGTAAGCAAAACTCACCACCACGTTCCCCACGTTCCTGGTCTCAGTTTGCAGAGCTCCATGGGCACTCTCAAAGCAGCCCGAGTTGGCACAGGTGGCAGCTTGTCCCTGGGCGGCATCTTCGGATTCGCGGAAATCCAGCAGGCAGCCGGCCCCTAAGGGCCGAGGGCCTACCTGGTACACAAAAAGGCTTCTGCCCCGGTAAGCAAAACTCACCAGCCCACGTTCCTGGTCTCAGTTTGCAGAGCTCCATGGGCACTCTCAAAGCAGCCCGAGTTGGCACAGCTGGCAGCTTGTCCCTGGGCGGCATCTTCGGATTCGCGGAAATCCAGCAGGCAGCCGGCCCCTAAGGGCCGAGGGCCTACCTGGTACACAAAAAGGCTTCTGCCCCGGTAAGCAAAACTCACCAGCCCACGTTCCTGGTCTCAGTTTGCAGAGCTCCATGGGCACTCTCAAAGCAGCCCGAGTTGGCACAGCTGGCAGCTTGTCCCTGGGCGGCATCTTCGGATTCGCGGAAATCCAGCAGGCAGCCGGCCCCTAAGGGCCGAGGGCCTACCTGGTACACAAAAAGGCTTCTGCCCCGGTAAGCAAAACTCACCAGCCCACGTTCCTGGTCTCAGTTTGCAGAGCTCCATGGGCACTCTCAAAGCAGCCCGAGTTGGCACAGGTGGCAGCTTGTCCCTGGGCGGCATCTTCGGATTCGCGGAAATCCAGCAGGCAGCCGGCCCCTAAGGGCCGAGGGCCTACCTGGTACACAAAAAGGCTTCTGCCCCGGTAAGCAAAACTCACCAGCCCACGTTCCTGGTCTCAGTTTGCAGAGCTCCATGGGCACTCTCAAAGCAGCCCGAGTTGGCACAGGTGGCAGCTTGTCCCTGGGCGGCATCTTCGGATTCGCGGAAATCCAGCAGGCAGCCGGCCCCTAAGGGCCGAGGGCCTACCTGGTACACAAAAAGGCTTCTGCCCCGGTAAGCAAAACTCACCAGCCCACGTTCCTGGTCTCAGTTTGCAGAGCTCCATGGGCACTCTCAAAGCAGCCCGAGTTGGCACAGGTGGCAGCTTGTCCCTGGGCGGCATCTTCGGATTCGCGGAAATCCAGCAGGCAGCCGGCCCCTAAGGGCCGAGGGCCTACCTGGTACACAAAAAGGCTTCTGCCCCGGTAAGCAAAACTCACCAGCCCACGTTCCTGGTCTCAGTTTGCAGAGCTCCATGGGCACTCTCAAAGCAGCCCGAGTTGGCACAGGTGGCAGCTTGTCCCTGGGCGGCATCTTCGGATTCGCGGAAATCCAGCAGGCAGCCGGCCCCTAAGGGCCGAGGGCCTACCTGGTACACAAAAAGGCTTCTGCCCCGGTAAGCAAAACTCACCAGCCCACGTTCCTGGTCTCAGTTTGCAGAGCTCCATGGGCACTCTCAAAGCAGCCCGAGTTGGCACAGGTGGCAGCTTGTCCCTGGGCGGCATCTTCGGATTCGCGGAAATCCAGCAGGCAGCCGGCCCCTAAGGGCCGAGGGCCTACCTGGTACACAAAAAGGCTTCTGCCCCGGTAAGCAAAACTCACCAGCCCACGTTCCTGGTCTCAGTTTGCAGAGCTCCATGGGCACTCTCAAAGCAGCCCGAGTTGGCACAGGTGGCAGCTTGTCCCTGGGCGGCATCTTCGGATTCGCGGAAATCCAGCAGGCAGCCGGCCCCTAAGGGCCGAGGGCCTACCTGGTACACAAAAAGGCTTCTGCCCCGGTAAGCAAAACTCACCAGCCCACGTTCCTGGTCTCAGTTTGCAGAGCTCCATGGGCACTCTCAAAGCAGCCCGAGTTGGCACAGCTGGCAGCTTGTCCCTGGGCGGCATCTTCGGATTCGCGGAAATCCAGCAGGCAGCCGGCCCCTAAGGGCCGAGGGCCTACCTGGTACACAAAAAGGCTTCTGCCCCGGTAAGCAAAACTCACCAGCCCACGTTCCTGGTCTCAGTTTGCAGAGCTCCATGGGCACTCTCAAAGCAGCCCGAGTTGGCACAGGTGGCAGCTTGTCCCTGGGCGGCATCTTCGGATTCGCGGAAATCCAGCAGGCAGCCGGCCCCTAAGGGCCGAGGGCCTACCTGGTACACAAAAAGGCTTCTGCCCCGGTAAGCAAAACTCACCAGCCCACGTTCCTGGTCTCAGTTTGCAGAGCTCCATGGGCACTCTCAAAGCAGCCCGAGTTGGCACAGGTGGCAGCTTGTCCCTGGGCGAGGGCATACACAAAAAGGCTTTCGGTAAGCAAAACTCACCAGATTCGTCTCAGGAAATCAAAGCAGCCCAGCAGGCAGCCGGCATCCCGCTAAGGCAGCCGCCCCTAAGGGCCTACCTGGTACACAAAAAGGCTTCTGCCCCGGTAAGCAAAACTCACCAGCCCACGTTCCTGGTCTCAGTTTGCAGAGCTCCATGGGCACTCTCAAAGCAGCCCGAGTTGGCACAGGTGGCAGCTTGTCCCTGGGCGGCATCTTCGGATTCGCGGAAATCCAGCAGGCAGCCGGCCCCTAAGGGCCGAGGGCCTACCTGGTACACAAAAAGGCTTCTGCCCCGGTAAGCAAAACTCACCAGCCCACGTTCCTGGTCTCAGTTTGCAGAGCTCCATGGGCACTCTCAAAGCAGCCCGAGTTGGCACAGGTGGCAGCTTGTCCCTGGGCGGCATCTTCGGATTCGCGGAAATCCAGCAGGCAGCCGGCCCCTAAGGGCCGAGGGCCTACCTGGTACACAAAAAGGCTTCTGCCCCGGTAAGCAAAACTCACCAGCCCACGTTCCTGGTCTCAGTTTGCAGAGCTCCATGGGCACTCTCAAAGCAGCCCGAGTTGGCACAGGTGGCAGCTTGTCCCTGGGCGGCATCTTCGGATTCGCGGAAATCCAGCAGGCAGCCGGCCCCTAAGGGCCGAGGGCCTACCTGGTACACAAAAAGGCTTCTGCCCCGGTAAGCAAAACTCACCAGCCCACGTTCCTGGTCTCAGTTTGCAGAGCTCCATGGGCACTCTCAAAGCAGCCCGAGTTGGCACAGCTGGCAGCTTGTCCCTGGGCGGCATCTTCGGATTCGCGGAAATCCAGCAGGCAGCCGGCCCCTAAGGGCCGAGGGCCTACCTGGTACACAAAAAGGCTTCTGCCCCGGTAAGCAAAACTCACCAGCCCACGTTCCTGGTCTCAGTTTGCAGAGCTCCATGGGCACTCTCAAAGCAGCCCGAGTTGGCACAGGTGGCAGCTTGTCCCTGGGCGGCATCTTCGGATTCGCGGAAATCCAGCAGGCAGCCGGCCCCTAAGGGCCGAGGGCCTACCTGGTACACAAAAAGGCTTCTGCCCCGGTAAGCAAAACTCACCAGCCCACGTTCCTGGTGTCAGTTTGCAGAGCTCCATGGGCACTCTCAAAGCAGCCCGAGTTGGCACAGGTGGCAGCTTGTCCCTGGGCGGCATCTTCGGATTCGCGGAAATCCAGCAGGCAGCCGGCCCCTAAGGGCCGAGGGCCTACCTGGTACACAAAAAGGCTTCTGCCCCGGTAAGCAAAACTCACCACCCCACGTTCCTGGTCTCAGTTTGCAGAGCTCCATGGGCACTCTCAAAGCAGCCCGAGTTGGCACAGCTGGCAGCTTGTCCCTGGGCGGCATCTTCGGATTCGTGGAAATCCAGCAGGCAGCCGGCCCCTAAGGGCCGAGGGCCTACCTGGTACACAAAAAGGCTTCTGCCCCGGTAAGCAAAACTCACCAGCCCACGTTCCTGGTCTCAGTTTGCAGAGCTCCATGGGCACTCTCAAAGCAGCCCGAGTTGGCACAGGTGGCAGCTTGTCCCTGGGCGGCATCTTCGGATTCGCGGAAATCCAGCAGGCAGCCGGCCCCTAAGGGCCGAGGGCCTACCTGGTACACAAAAAGGCTTCTGCCCCGGTAAGCAAAACTCACCAGCCCACGTTCCTGGTCTCAGTTTGCAGAGCTCCATGGGCACTCTCAAAGCAGCCCGAGTTGGCACAGCTGGCAGCTTGTCCCTGGGCGGCATCTTCGGATTCGCGGAAATCCAGCAGGCAGCCGGCCCCTAAGGGCCGAGGGCCTACCTGGTACACAAAAAGGCTTCTGCCCCGGTAAGCAAAACTCACCAGCCCACGTTCCTGGTCTCAGTTTGCAGAGCTCCATGGGCACTCTCAAAGCAGCCCGAGTTGGCACAGCTGGCAGCTTGTCCCTGGGCGGCATCTTCGGATTCGCGGAAATCCAGCAGGCAGCCGGCCCCTAAGGGCCGAGGGCCTACCTGGTACACAAAAAGGCTTCTGCCCCGGTAAGCAAAACTCACCAGCCCACGTTCCTGGTCTCAGTTTGCAGAGCTCCATGGGCACTCTCAAAGCAGCCCGAGTTGGCACAGCTGGCAGCTTGTCCCTGGGCGGCATCTTCGGATTCGCGGAAATCCAGCAGGCAGCCGGCCCCTAAGGGCCGAGGGCCTACCTGGTACACAAAAAGGCTTCTGCCCCGGTAAGCAAAACTCACCAGCCCACGTTCCTGGTCTCAGTTTGCAGAGCTCCATGGGCACTCTCAAAGCAGCCCGAGTTGGCACAGGCCTACCTGGCAGCTTGTCCCCTGGGCTCCATGGGCATCTTGGCACAGGTGGATTCGCGGAAATCCAGCAGGCAGCCGGCCCCTAAGGGCCGAGGGCCTACCTGGTACACAAAAAGGCTTCTGCCCCGGTAAGCAAAACTCACCAGCCCACGTTCCTGGTCTCAGTTTGCAGAGCTCCATGGGCACTCTCAAAGCAGCCCGAGTTGGCACAGGTGGCAGCTTGTCCCTGGGCGGCATCTTCGGATTCGCGGAAATCCAGCAGGCAGCCGGCCCCTAAGGGCCGAGGGCCTACCTGGTACACAAAAAGGCTTCTGCCCCGGTAAGCAAAACTCACCAGCCCACGTTCCTGGTCTCAGTTTGCAGAGCTCCATGGGCACTCTCAAAGCAGCCCGAGTTGGCACAGGTGGCAGCTTGTCCCTGGGCGGCATCTTCGGATTCGCGGAAATCCAGCAGGCAGCCGGCCCCTAAGGGCCGAGGGCCTACCTGGTACACAAAAAGGCTTCTGCCCCGGTAAGCAAAACTCACCAGCCCACGTTCCTGGTCTCAGTTTGCAGAGCTCCATGGGCACTCTCAAAGCAGCCCGAGTTCTGGCAGCTTGTCCCTGGGCGGCATCTTCTCGCGGAAATCCAGCAGCAGCCGGCCCCTAAGGGCCGAGGGCCTACCTGGTACACAAAAAGGCTTCTGCTCCGGTAAGCAAAACGCACCACCCCACGTTCCTGGTGTCAGTTTGCAGAGCTCCATGGGCACTCTCAAAGCAGCCCGAGTTGGCACAGGTGGCAGCTTGTCCCTGGGCATCATCTTCGGATTCGCGAAATCCAGCAGGCAGCCGGCCCCTAAGGGCCGAGGGCCTACCTGGTACACAAAAAGGCTTCTGCCCCGGTAAGCAAAACTCACCAGCCCACGTTCCTGGTCTCAGTTTGCAGAGCTCCATGGGCACTCTCAAAGCAGCCCGAGTTGGCACAGGTGGCAGCTTGTCCCTGGGCGGCATCTTCGGATTCGCGGAAATCCAGCAGGCAGCCGGCCCCTAAGGGCCGAGGGCCTACCTGGTACACAAAAAGGCTTCTGCCCCGGTAAGCAAAACTCACCAGCCCACGTTCCTGGTCTCAGTTTGCAGAGCTCCATGGGCACTCTCAAAGCAGCCCGAGTTGGCACAGCTGGCAGCTTGTCCCTGGGCGGCATCTTCGGATTCGCGGAAATCCAGCAGGCAGCCGGCCCCTAAGGGCCGAGGGCCTACCTGGTACACAAAAAGGCTTCTGCCCCGGTAAGCAAAACTCACCAGCCCACGTTCCTGGTCTCAGTTTGCAGAGCTCCATGGGCACTCTCAAAGCAGCCCGAGTTGGCACAGGTGGCAGCTTGTCCCTGGGCGGCATCTTCGGATTCGCGGAAATCCAGCAGGCAGCCGGCCCCTAAGGGCCGAGGGCCTACCTGGTACACAAAAAGGCTTCTGCCCCGGTAAGCAAAACTCACCAGCCCACGTTCCTGGTCTCAGTTTGCAGAGCTCCATGGGCACTCTCAAAGCAGCCCGAGTTGGCACAGGTGGCAGCTTGTCCCTGGGCGGCATCTTCGGATTCGCGGAAATCCAGCAGGCAGCCGGCCCCTAAGGGCCGAGGGCCTACCTGGTACACAAAAAGGCTTCTGCCCCGGTAAGCAAAACTCACCAGCCCACGTTCCTGGTCTCAGTTTGCAGAGCTCCATGGGCACTCTCAAAGCAGCCCGAGTTGGCACAGCTGGCAGCTTGTCCCTGGGCGGCATCTTCGGATTCGCGGAAATCCAGCAGGCAGCCGGCCCCTAAGGGCCGAGGGCCTACCTGGTACACAAAAAGGCTTCTGCCCCGGTAAGCAAAACTCACCAGCCCACGTTCCTGGTCTCAGTTTGCAGAGCTCCATGGGCACTCTCAAAGCAGCCCGAGTTGGCACAGGTGGCAGCTTGTCCCTGGGCGGCATCTTCGGATTCGCGGAAATCCAGCAGGCAGCCGGCCCCTAAGGGCCGAGGGCCTACCTGGTACACAAAAAGGCTTCTGCCCCGGTAAGCAAAACTCACCAGCCCACGTTCCTGGTCTCAGTTTGCAGAGCTCCATGGGCACTCTCAAAGCAGCCCGAGTTGGCACAGCTGGCAGCTTGTCCCTGGGCGGCATCTTCGGATTCGCGGAAATCCAGCAGGCAGCCGGCCCCTAAGGGCCGAGGGCCTACCTGGTACACAAAAAGGCTTCTGCCCCGGTAAGCAAAACTCACCAGCCCACGTTCCTGGTCTCAGTTTGCAGAGCTCCATGGGCACTCTCAAAGCAGCCCGAGTTGGCACAGGTGGCAGCTTGTCCCTGGGCGGCATCTTCGGATTCGCGGAAATCCAGCAGGCAGCCGGCCCCTAAGGGCCGAGGGCCTACCTGGTACACAAAAAGGCTTCTGCCCCGGTAAGCAAAACTCACCAGCCCACGTTCCTGGTCTCAGTTTGCAGAGCTCCATGGGCACTCTCAAAGCAGCCCGAGTTGGGCGGCACAGCGGAAATGGCAGCTTGTCCCTGGGCGGCATCTTCGGATTCGCGGAAATCCAGCAGGCAGCCGGCCCCTAAGGGCCGAGGGCCTACCTGGTACACAAAAAGGCTTCTGCCCCGGTAAGCAAAACTCACCAGCCCACGTTCCTGGTCTCAGTTTGCAGAGCTCCATGGGCACTCTCAAAGCAGCCCGAGTTGGCACAGCTGGCAGCTTGTCCCTGGGCGGCATCTTCGGATTCGCGGAAATCCAGCAGGCAGCCGGCCCCTAAGGGCCGAGGGCCTACCTGGTACACAAAAAGGCTTCTGCCCCGGTAAGCAAAACTCACCAGCCCACGTTCCTGGTCTCAGTTTGCAGAGCTCCATGGGCACTCTCAAAGCAGCCCGAGTTGGCACAGGTGGCAGCTTGTCCCTGGGCGGCATCTTCGGATTCGCGGAAATCCAGCAGGCAGCCGGCCCCTAAGGGCCGAGGGCCTACCTGGTACACAAAAAGGCTTCTGCCCCGGTAAGCAAAACTCACCAGCCCACGTTCCTGGTCTCAGTTTGCAGAGCTCCATGGGCACTCTCAAAGCAGCCCGAGTTGGCACAGGTGGCAGCTTGTCCCTGGGCGGCATCTTCGGATTCGCGGAAATCCAGCAGGCAGCCGGCCCCTAAGGGCCGAGGGCCTACCTGGTACACAAAAAGGCTTCTGCCCCGGTAAGCAAAACTCACCAGCCCACGTTCCTGGTCTCAGTTTGCAGAGCTCCATGGGCACTCTCAAAGCAGCCCGAGTTGGCACAGGTGGCAGCTTGTCCCTGGGCGGCATCTTCGGATTCGCGGAAATCCAGCAGGCAGCCGGCCCCTAAGGGCCGAGGGCCTACCTGGTACACAAAAAGGCTTCTGCCCCGGTAAGCAAAACTCACCAGCCCACGTTCCTGGTCTCAGTTTGCAGAGCTCCATGGGCACTCTCAAAGCAGCCCGAGTTGGCACAGCTGGCAGCTTGTCCCTGGGCGGCATCTTCGGATTCGCGGAAATCCAGCAGGCAGCCGGCCCCTAAGGGCCGAGGGCCTACCTGGTACACAAAAAGGCTTCTGCCCCGGTAAGCAAAACTCACCAGCCCACGTTCCTGGTCTCAGTGCACAGCTCCATGGGCACTCTCAGCAGCCCTGGCACAGGTGGCATGGGCGGCATCTTCGGATTCGGAAATCCAGCAGGCAGCCGGCCCCTAAGGGCCGAGGGCCTACCTGGTACACAAAAAGGCTTCTGCCCCGGTAAGCAAAACTCACCAGCCCACGTTCCTGGTCTCAGTTTGCAGCTCCATGGGCACTCTCAAAGCAGCCCGAGTTGGCACAGGTGGCAGCTTGTCCCTGGGCGGCATCTTCGGATTCGCGGAAATCCAGCAGGCAGCCGGCCCCTAAGGGCCGAGGGCCTACCTGGTACACAAAAAGGCTTCTGCCCCGGTAAGCAAAACTCACCAGCCCACGTTCCTGGTCTCAGTTTGCAGAGCTCCATGGGCACTCTCAAAGCAGCCCGAGTTGGCACAGCTGGCAGCTTGTCCCTGGGCGGCATCTTCGGATTCGCGGAAATCCAGCAGGCAGCCGGCCCCTAAGGGCCGAGGGCCTACCTGGTACACAAAAAGGCTTCTGCCCCGGTAAGCAAAACTCACCAGCCCACGTTCCTGGTCTCAGTTTGCAGAGCTCCATGGGCACTCTCAAAGCAGCCCGAGTTGGCACAGGTGGCAGCTTGTCCCTGGGCGGCATCTTCGGATTCGCGGAAATCCAGCAGGCAGCCGGCCCCTAAGGGCCGAGGGCCTACCTGGTACACAAAAAGGCTTCTGCCCCGGTAAGCAAAACTCACCAGCCCACGTTCCTGGTCTCAGTTTGCAGAGCTCCATGGGCACTCTCAAAGCAGCCCGAGTTGGCACAGCTGGCAGCTTGTCCCTGGGCGGCATCTTCGGATTCGCGGAAATCCAGCAGGCAGCCGGCCCCTAAGGGCCGAGGGCCTACCTGGTACACAAAAAGGCTTCTGCCCCGGTAAGCAAAACTCACCAGCCCACGTTCCTGGTCTCAGTTTGCAGAGCTCCATGGGCACTCTCAAAGCAGCCCGAGTTGGCACAGGTGGCAGCTTGTCCCTGGGCGGCATCTTCGGATTCGCGGAAATCCAGCAGGCAGCCGGCCCCTAAGGGCCGAGGGCCTACCTGGTACACAAAAAGGCTTCTGCCCCGGTAAGCAAAACTCACCAGCCCACGTTCCTGGTCTCAGTTTGCAGAGCTCCATGGGCACTCTCAAAGCAGCCCGAGTTGGCACAGGTGGCAGCTTGTCCCTGGGCGGCATCTTCGGATTCGCGGAAATCCAGCAGGCAGCCGGCCCCTAAGGGCCGAGGGCCTACCTGGTACACAAAAAGGCTTCTGCCCCGGTAAGCAAAACTCACCAGCCCACGTTCCTGGTCTCAGTTTGCAGAGCTCCATGGGCACTCTCAAAGCAGCCCGAGTTGGCACAGGTGGCAGCTTGTCCCTGGGCGGCATCTTCGGATTCGCGGAAATCCAGCAGGCAGCCGGCCCCTAAGGGCCGAGGGCCTACCTGGTACACAAAAAGGCTTCTGCCCCGGTAAGCAAAACTCACCAGCCCACGTTCCTGGTCTCAGTTTGCAGAGCTCCATGGGCACTCTCAAAGCAGCCCGAGTTGGCACAGGTGGCAGCTTGTCCCTGGGCGGCATCTTCGGATTCGCGGAAAAGCTCCAGCAGGCCAGCCGGCCCCTAAGGGCCGAGGGCCTACCTGGTACACAAAAAGGCTTCTGCCCCGGTAAGCAAAACTCACCAGCCCACGTTCCTGGTCTCAGTTTGCAGAGCTCCATGGGCACTCTCAAAGCAGCCCGAGTTGGCACAGGTGGCAGCTTGTCCCTGGGCGGCATCTTCGGATTCGCGGAAATCCAGCAGGCAGCCGGCCCCTAAGGGCCGAGGGCCTACCTGGTACACAAAAAGGCTTCTGCCCCGGTAAGCAAAACTCACCAGCCCACGTTCCTGGTCTCAGTTTGCACAGCTCCATGGGCACTCTCAAAGCAGCCCGAGTTGGCACAGGTGGCAGCTTGTCCCTGGGCGGCATCTTCGGATTCGCGGAAATCCAGCAGGCAGCCGGCCCCTAAGGGCCGAGGGCCTACCTGGTACACAAAAAGGCTTCTGCCCCGGTAAGCAAAACTCACCAGCCCACGTTCCTGGTCTCAGTTTGCAGAGCTCCATGGGCACTCTCAAAGCAGCCCGAGTTGGCACAGGTGGCAGCTTGTCCCTGGGCGGCATCTTCGGATTCGCGGAAATCCAGCAGGCAGCCGGCCCCTAAGGGCCGAGGGCCTACCTGGTACACAAAAAGGCTTCTGCCCCGGTAAGCAAAACTCACCAGCCCACGTTCCTGGTCTCAGTTTGCAGAGCTCCATGGGCACTCTCAAAGCAGCCCGAGTTGGCACAGGTGGCAGCTTGTCCCTGGGCGGCATCTTCGGATTCGCGGAAATCCAGCAGGCAGCCGGCCCCTAAGGGCCGAGGGCCTACCTGGTACACAAAAAGGCTTCTGCCCCGGTAAGCAAAACTCACCACCCCACGTTCCTGGTCTCAGTTTGCAGAGCTCCATGGGCACTCTCAAAGCAGCCCGAGTTGGCACAGCTGGCAGCTTGTCCCTGGGCGGCATCTTCGGATTCGCGGAAATCCAGCAGGCAGCCGGCCCCTAAGGGCCGAGGGCCTACCTGGTACACAAAAAGGCTTCTGCCCCGGTAAGCAAAACTCACCAGCCCACGTTCCTGGTCTCAGTTTGCAGAGCTCCATGGGCACTCTCAAAGCAGCCCGAGTTGGCACAGCTGGCAGCTTGTCCCTGGGCGGCATCTTCGGATTCGCGGAAATCCAGCAGGCAGCCGGCCCCTAAGGGCCGAGGGCCTACCTGGTACACAAAAAGGCTTCTGCCCCGGTAAGCAAAACTCACCAGCCCACGTTCCTGGTCTCAGTTTGCAGAGCTCCATGGGCACTCTCAAAGCAGCCCGAGTTGGCACTGGCAGCTTGTCCCTGGGCGGCATCTTCGGATTCGCGGAAATCCAGCAGGCAGCCGGCCCCTAAGGGCCGAGGGCCTACCTGGTACACAAAAAGGCTTCTGCCCCGGTAAGCAAAGCAGCCCGAGTTGGCACAGGTGGCAGCTTGTCCCTGGGCGGCATCTTCGGATTCGCGGAAATCCAGCAGGCAGCCGGCCCCTAAGGGCCGAGGGCCTACCTGGTACACAAAAAGGCTTCTGCCCCGGTAAGCAAAACTCACCAGCCCACGTTCCTGGTCTCAGTTTGCAGAGCTCCATGGGCACTCTCAAAGCAGCCCGAGTTGGCACAGGTGGCAGCTTGTCCCTGGGCGGCATCTTCGGATTCGCGGAAATCCAGCAGGCAGCCGGCCCCTAAGGGCCGAGGGCCTACCTGGTACACAAAAAGGCTTCTGCCCCGGTAAGCAAAACTCACCAGCCCACGTTCCTGGTCTCAGTTTGCAGAGCTCCATGGGCACTCTCAAAGCAGCCCGAGTTGGCACAGGTGGCAGCTTGTCCCTGGGCGGCATCTTCGGATTCGCGGAAATCCAGCAGGCAGCCGGCCCCTAAGGGCCGAGGGCCTACCTGGTACACAAAAAGGCTTCTGCCCCGGTAAGCAAAACACACCAGCCCACGTTCCTGGTCTCAGTTTGCAGAGCTCCATGGGCACTCTCAAAGCAGCCCGAGTTGGCACAGGTGGCAGCTTGTCCCTGGGCGGCATCTTCGGATTCGCGGAAATCCAAGGCAGCCGGCCCCTCCGAGGGCCTAGGTACACAGCCGCAAAACTCACCAGCCCCCTGGTCTCAGTTTGCAGAGCTCCATGGGCACTCTCAAAGCAGCCCGAGTTGGCACAGGTGGCAGTCCCTGGGCGGCATCTTCGGATTCGCGGAAATCCAGCAGGCAGCCGGAGGGCCGAGGGCCTACCTGGTACACAAAAAGGCTTCTGCCCCGGTAAGCAAAACTCACCAGCGGTAAGCAAAACTCACCAGCCCACGTTCCTGGTCTCAGTTTGCAGAGCTCCATGGGCACTCTCAAAGCAGCCCGAGTTGGCACAGCTGGCAGCTTGTCCCTGGGCGGCATCTTCGGATTCGCGGAAATCCAGCAGGCAGCCGGCCCCTAAGGGCCGAGGGCCTACCTGGTACACAAAAAGGCTTCTGCCCCGGTAAGCAAAACTCACCAGCCCACGTTCCTGGTCTCAGTTTGCAGAGCTCCATGGGCACTCTCAAAGCAGCCCGAGTTGGCACAGGTGGCAGCTTGTCCCTGGGCGGCATCTTCGGATTCGCGGAAATCCAGCAGGCAGCCGGCCCCTAAGGGCCGAGGGCCTACCTGGTACACAAAAAGGCTTCTGCCCCGGTAAGCAAAACTCACCAGCCCACGTTCCTGGTCTCAGTTTGCACAGCTCCATGGGCACTCTCAAAGCAGCCCGAGTTGGCACAGCATCTTGGCAGCTTGTCCCTGGGCGGCATCTTCGGATTCGCGGAAATCCAGCAGGCAGCCGGCCCCTAAGGGCCGAGGGCCTACCTGGTACACAAAAAGGCTTCTGCCCCGGTAAGCAAAACTCACCAGCCCACGTTCCTGGTCTCAGTTTGCAGAGCTCCATGGGCACTCTCAAAGCAGCCCGAGTTGGCACAGCTGGCAGCTTCTCCCTGGGCGGCATCTTCGGATTCGCGGAAATCCAGCAGGCAGCCGGCCCCTAAGGGCCGAGGGCCTACCTGGTACACAAAAAGGCTTCTGCCCCGGTAAGCAAAACTCACCAGCCCACGTTCCTGGTCTCAGTTTGCAGAGCTCCATGGGCACTCTCAAAGCAGCCCGAGTTGGCACAGGTGGCAGCTTGTCCCTGGGCGGCATCTTCGGATTCGCGGAAATCCAGCAGGCAGCCGGCCCCTAAGGGCCGAGGGCCTACCTGGTACACAAAAAGGCTTCTGCCCCGGTAAGCAAAACTCACCAGCCCACGTTCCTGGTCTCAGTTTGCAGAGCTCCATGGGCACTCTCAAAGCAGCCCGAGTTGGCACAGGTGGCAGCTTGTCCCTGGGCGGCATCTTCGGATTCGCGGAAATCCAGCAGGCAGCCGGCCCCTAAGGGCCGAGGGCCTACCTGGTACACAAAAAGGCTTCTGCCCCGGTAAGCAAAACTCACCAGCCCACGTTCCTGGTCTCAGTTTGCAGAGCTCCATGGGCACTCTCAAAGCAGCCCGAGTTGGCACAGGTGGCAGCTTGTCCCTGGGCGGCATCTTCGGATTCGCGGAAATCCAGCTGCCAGCCGGCCCCTAAGGGCCGAGGGCCTACCTGGTACACAAAAAGGCTTCTGCCCCGGTAAGCAAAACTCACCACCCCACGTTCCTGGTCTCAGTTTGCAGAGCTCCATGGGCACTCTCAAAGCAGCCCGAGTTGGCACAGGTGGCAGCTTGTCCCTGGGCGGCATCTTCGGATTCGCGGAAATCCAGCAGGCAGCCGGCCCCTAAGGGCCGAGGGCCTACCTGGTACACAAAAAGGCTTCTGCTCCGGTAAGCAAAACTCACCAGCCCACGTTCCTGGTCTCAGTTTGCAGAGCTCCATGGGCACTCTCAAAGCAGCCCGAGTTGGCACAGCTGGCAGCTTGTCCCTGGGCGGCATCTTCGGATTCGCGGAAATCCAGCAGGCAGCCGGCCCCTAAGGGCCGAGGGCCTACCTGGTACACAAAAAGGCTTCTGCCCCGGTAAGCAAAACTCACCAGCCCACGTTCCTGGTCTCAGTTTGCAGAGCTCCATGGGCACTCTCAAAGCAGCCCGAGTTGGCACAGCTGGCAGCTTGTCCCTGGGCGGCATCTTCGGATTCGCGGAAATCCAGCAGGCAGCCGGCCCCTAAGGGCCGAGGGCCTACCTGGTACACAAAAAGGCTTCTGCCCCGGTAAGCAAAACTCACCAGCCCACGTTCCTGGTCTCAGTTTGCAGAGCTCCATGGGCACTCTCAAAGCAGCCCGAGTTGGCACAGCTGGCAGCTTGTCCCTGGGCGGCATCTTCGGATTCGCGGAAATCCAGCAGGCAGCCGGCCCCTAAGGGCCGAGGGCCTACCTGGTACACGGAAAAAAGGCTTCTGCCCCGGTAAGCAAAACTCACCAGCCCACGTTCCTGGTCTCAGTTTGCAGAGCTCCATGGGCACTCTCAAAGCAGCCCGAGTTGGCACAGCTGGCAGCTTGTCCCTGGGCGGCATCTTCGGATTCGCGGAAATCCAGCAGGCAGCCGGCCCCTAAGGGCCGAGGGCCTACCTGGTACACAAAAAGGCTTCTGCCCCGGTAAGCAAAACTCACCACCCCACGTTCCTGGTCTCAGTTTGCAGAGCTCCATGGGCACTCTCAAAGCAGCCCGAGTTGGCACAGCTGGCAGCTTGTCCCTGGGCGGCATCTTCGGATTCGCGGAAATCCAGCAGGCAGCCGGCCCCTAAGGGCCGAGGGCCTACCTGGTACACAAAAAGGCTTCTGCCCCGGTAAGCAAAACTCACCAGCCCACGTTCCTGGTCTCAGTTTGCAGAGCTCCATGGGCACTCTCAAAGCAGCCCGAGTTGGCACAGGTGGCAGCTTGTCCCTGGGCGGCGGTACACAAAAAGGCTTCTGCCCCGGTAAGCAAAACTCACCAGCCCACGTTCCTGGTCTCAGTTTGCAGAGCTCCATGGGCACTCTCAAAGCAGCCCGAGTTGGCACAGCTGGCAGCTTGTCCCTGGGCGGCATCTTCGGATTCGCGGAAATCCAGCAGGCAGCCGGCCCCTAAGGGCCGAGGGCCTACCTGGTACACAAAAAGGCTTCTGCCCCGGTAAGCAAAACTCACCAGCCCACGTTCCTGGTCTCAGTTTGCAGAGCTCCATGGGCACTCTCAAAGCAGCCCGAGTTGGCACAGGTGGCAGCTTGTCCCTGGGCGGCATCTTCGGATTCGCGGAAATCCAGCAGGCAGCCGGCCCCTAAGGGCTGAGGGCCTACCTGGTACACAAAAAGGCTTCTGCCCCGGTAAGCAAAACTCACCAGCCCACGTTCCTGGTCTCAGTTTGCAGAGCTCCATGGGCACTCTCAAAGCAGCCCGAGTTGGCACAGCTGGCAGCTTGTCCCTGGGCGGCATCTTCGGATTCGCGGAAATCCAGCAGGCAGCCGGCCCCTAAGGGCCGAGGGCCTACCTGGTACACAAAAAGGCTTCTGCCCCGGTAAGCAAAACTCACCAGCCCACGTTCCTGGTCTCAGTTTGCAGAGCTCCATGGGCACTCTCAAAGCAGCCCGAGTTGGCACAGGTGGCAGCTTGTCCCTGGGCGGCATCTTCGGATTCGCGGAAATCCAGCAGGCAGCCGGCCCCTAAGGGCCGAGGGCCTACCTGGTACACAAAAAGGCTTCTGCCCCGGTAAGCAAAACTCACCAGCCCACGTTCCTGGTCTCAGTTTGCAGAGCTCCATGGGCACTCTCAAAGCAGCCCGAGTTGGCACAGCTGGCAGCGGACGTTTGTCCCTGGGCGAGGGCTATCTTCGGATTCGCGGAATGGGCACTCTCCAGCGAGTTGGCACAGCTGGCAGCTTGCCGGCCCGCTAAGGGCCGAGGGCCTACCTGGTACACAAAAAGGCTTCTGCCCCGGTAAGCAAAACTCACCAGCCCACGTTCCTGGTCTCAGTTTGCAGAGCTCCATGGGCACTCTCAAAGCAGCCCGAGTTGGCACAGGTGGCAGCTTGTCCCTGGGCGGCATCTTCGGATTCGCGGAAATCCAGCAGGCAGCCGGCCCCTAAGGGCCGAGGGCCTACCTGGTACACAAAAAGGCTTCTGCCCCGGTAAGCAAAACTCACCAGCCCACGTTCCTGGTCTCAGTTTGCAGAGCTCCATGGGCACTCTCAAAGCAGCCCGAGTTGGCACAGCTGGCAGCTTGTCCCTGGGCGGCATCTTCGGATTCGCGGAAATCCAGCAGGCAGCCGGCCCCTAAGGGCCGAGGGCCTACCTGGTACACAAAAAGGCTTCTGCCCCGGTAAGCAAAACTCACCAGCCCACGTTCCTGGTCTCAGTTTGCACAGCTCCATGGGCACTCTCAAAGCAGCCCGAGTTGGCACAGCTGGCAGCTTGTCCCTGGGCGGCATCTTCGGATTCGCGGAAATCCAGCAGGCAGCCGGCCCCTAAGGGCCGAGGGCCTACCTGGTACACAAAAAGGCTTCTGCCCCGGTAAGCAAAACTCACCAGCCCACGTTCCTGGTCTCAGTTTGCAGAGCTCCATGGGCACTCTCAAAGCAGCCCGAGTTGGCACAGGTGGCAGCTTGTCCCTGGGCGGCATCTTCGGATTCGCGGAAATCCAGCAGGCAGCCGGCCCCTAAGGGCCGAGGGCCTACCTGGTACACAAAAAGGCTTCTGCCCCGGTAAGCAAAACTCACCAGCCCACGTTCCTGGTCTCAGTTTGCAGAGCTCCATGGGCACTCTCAAAGCAGCCCGAGTTGGCACAGCTGGCAGCTTGTCCCTGGGCGGCATCTTCGGATTCGCGGAAATCCAGCAGGCAGCCGGCCCCTAAGGGCCGAGGGCCTACCTGGTACACAAAAAGGCTTCTGCCCCGGTAAGCAAAACTCACCAGCCCACGTTCCTGGTCTCAGTTTGCAGAGCTCCATGGGCACTCTCAAAGCAGCCCGAGTTGGCACAGCTGGCAGCTTGTCCCTGGGCGGCATCTTCGGATTCGCGGAAATCCAGCAGGCAGCCGGCCCCTAAGGGCCGAGGGCCTACCTGGTACACAAAAAGGCTTCTGCCCCGGTAAGCAAAACTCACCAGCCCACGTTCCTGGTCTCAGTTTGCAGAGCTCCATGGGCACTCTCAAAGCAGCCCGAGTTGGCACAGGTGGCAGCTTGTCCCTGGGCGGCATCTTTGGATTCGCGGAAATCCAGCAGGCAGCCGGCCCCTAAGGGCCGAGGGCCTACCTGGTACACAAAAAGGCTTCTGCCCCGGTAAGCAAAACTCACCAGCCCACGTTCCTGGTCTCAGTTTGCAGAGCTCCATGGGCACTCTCAAAGCAGCCCGAGTTGGCACAGCTGGCAGCTTGTCCCTGGGCGGCATCTTCGGATTCGCGGAAATCCAGCAGGCAGCCGGCCCCTAAGGGCCGAGGGCCTACCTGGTACACAAAAAGGCTTCTGCCCCGGTAAGCAAAACTCACCACCCCACGTTCCTGGTCTCAGTTTGCAGAGCTCCATGGGCACTCTCAAAGCAGCCCGAGTTGGCACAGGTGGCAGCTTGTCCCTGGGCGGCATCTTCGGATTCGTTGGAAATCCAGCAGGCAGCCGGCCCCTAAGGGCCGAGGGCCTACCTGGTACACAAAAAGGCTTCTGCCCCGGTAAGCAAAACTCACCAGCCCACGTTCCTGGTCTCAGTTTGCAGAGCTCCATGGGCACTCTCAAAGCAGCCCGAGTTGGCACAGGTGGCAGCTTGTCCCTGGGCGGGCATCTTCGGATTCGCGGAAATCCAGCAGGCAGCCGGCCCCTAAGGGCCGAGGGCCTACCTGGTACACAAAAAGGCTTCTGCCCCGGTAAGCAAAACACACCAGCCCACGTTCCTGGTCTCAGTTTGCAGAGCTCCATGGGCACTCTCAAAGCAGCCCGAGTTGGCACAGGTGGCAGCTTGTCCCTGGGCGGCATCTTCGGATTCGCGGAAATCCAGCAGGCAGCCGGCCCCTAAGGGCCGAGGGCCTACCTGGTACACAAAAAGGCTTCTGCCCCGGTAAGCAAAACTCACCAGCCCACGTTCCTGGTCTCAGTTTGCAGAGCTCCATGGGCACTCTCAAAGCAGCCCGAGTTGGCACAGCTGGCAGCTTGTCCCTGGGCGGCATCTTCGGATTCGCGGAAATCCAGCAGGCAGCCGGCCCCTAAGGGCCGAGGGCCTACCTGGTACACAAAAAGGCTTCTGCCCCGGTAAGCAAAACTCACCAGCCCACGTTCCTGGTCTCAGTTTGCAGAGCTCCATGGGCACTCTCAAAGCAGCCCGAGTTGGCACAGCTGGCAGCTTGTCCCTGGGCGGCATCTTCGGATTCGCGGAAATCCAGCAGGCAGCCGGCCCCTAAGGGCCGAGGGCCTACCTGGTACACAAAAAGGCTTCTGCCCCGGTAAGCAAAACTCACCACCCCACGTTCCTGGTCTCAGTTTGCAGAGCTCCATGGGCACTCTCAAAGCAGCCCGAGTTGGCACAGGTGGCAGCTTGTCCCTGGGCGGCATCTTCGGATTCGCGGAAATCCAGCAGGCAGCCGGCCCCTAAGGGCCGAGGGCCTACCTGGTACACAAAAAGGCTTCTGCCCCGGTAAGCAAAACTCACCAGCCCACGTTCCTGGTCTCAGTTTGCAGAGCTCCATGGGCACTCTCAAAGCAGCCCGAGTTGGCACAGGTGGCAGCTTGTCCCTGGGCGGCATCTTCGGATTCGCGGAAATCCAGCAGGCAGCCGGCCCCTAAGGGCCGAGGGCCTACCTGGTACACAAAAAGGCTTCTGCCCCGGTAAGCAAAACTCACCAGCCCACGTTCCTGGTCTCAGTTTGCAGAGCTCCATGGGCACTCTCAAAGCAGCCCGAGTTGGCACAGGTGGCAGCTTGTCCCTGGGCGGCATCTTCGGATTCGCGGAAATCCAGCAGGCAGCCGGCCCCTAGGGCCGAGGGCCTGCAGAGCTCCATGGGCACTCTCAAAGCAGCCCGAGTTGGCACAGGTGGCAGCTTGTCCCTGGGCGGCATCTTCGGATTCGCGGAAATCCAGCTGCCAGCCGGCCCCTAAGGGCCGAGGGCCTACCTGGTACACACCAGCAAATCTTCGGATTCGCTCACCACCCCACGTTCCTGGTCTCAGTTTGCAGAGCTCCATGGGCACTCTCAAAGCAGCCCGAGTTGGCACAGGTGGCAGCTTGTCCCTGGGCGGCATCTTCGGATTCGCGGAAATCCAGCAGGCAGCCGGCCCCTAAGGGCCGAGGGCCTACCTGGTACACAAAAAGGCTTCTGCCCCGGTAAGCAAAACTCACCAGCCCACGTTCCTGGTCTCAGTTTGCAGAGCTCCATGGGCACTCTCAAAGCAGCCCGAGTTGGCACAGCTGGCAGCTTGTCCCTGGGCGGCATCTTCGGATTCGCGGAAATCCAGCAGGCAGCCGGCCCCTAAGGGCCGAGGGCCTACCTGGTACACAAAAAGGCTTCTGCCCCGGTAAGCAAAACTCACCAGCCCACGTTCCTGGTCTCAGTTTGCAGAGCTCCATGGGCACTCTCAAAGCAGCCCGAGTTGGCACAGCTGGCAGCTTGTCCCTGGGCGGCATCTTCGGATTCGCGGAAATCCAGCAGGCAGCCGGCCCCTAAGGGCCGAGGGCCTACCTGGTACACAAAAAGGCTTCTGCCCCGGTAAGCAAAACTCACCAGCCCACGTTCCTGGTCTCAGTTTGCAGAGCTCCATGGGCACTCTCAAAGCAGCCCGAGTTGGCACAGCTGGCAGCTTGTCCCTGGGCGGCATCTTCGGATTCGCGGAAATCCAGCAGGCAGCCGGCCCCTAAGGGCCGAGGGCCTACCTGGTACACAAAAAGGCTTCTGCCCCGGTAAGCAAAACACACCACCCCACGTTCCTGGTCTCAGTTTGCAGAGCTCCATGGGCACTCTCAAAGCAGCCCGAGTTGGCACAGCTGGCAGCTTGTCCCTGGGCGGCATCTTCGGATTCGCGGAAATCCAGCAGGCAGCCGGCCCCTAAGGGCCGAGGGCCTACCTGGTACACAAAAAGGCTTCTGCCCCGGTAAGCAAAACTCACCAGCCCACGTTCCTGGTCTCAGTTTGCAGAGCTCCATGGGCACTCTCAAAGCAGCCCGAGTTGGCACAGCTGGCAGCTTGTCCCTGGGCGGCATCTTCGGATTCGCGGAAATCCAGCTGCCAGCCGGCCCCTAAGGGCCGAGGGCCTACCTGGTACACAAAAAGGCTTCTGCCCCATGGGTAAGCAAAACTCACCAGCCCACATTCCTGGTCTCAGTTTGCAGAGCTCCATGGGCACTCTCGGAAAAGCAGCCCGAGTTGGCACAGGTGGCAGCTTGTCCCTGGGCGGCATCTTCGGATTCGCGGAATCCAGCAGGCAGCCCCGGCCCCTAAGGGCCGAGGGCCTACCTGGTACACAAAAGGCTTCTGCCCCGGTAAGCAAAACTCACCAGCCCACGTTCCTGGTCTCAGTTTGCAGAGCTCCATGGGCACTCTCAAAGCAGCCCGAGTTGGCACAGGTGGCAGCTTGTCCCTGGGCAAAAAGGGCCTACCTGGTACACAAAAAGGCTTCTGCCCCGGTAAGCAAAACTCACCACCCCACGTTCCTGGTCTCAGTTTGCAGAGCTCCATGGGCACTCTCAAAGCAGCCCGAGTTGGCACAGGTGGCAGCTTGTCCCTGGGCGGCATCTTCGGATTCGCGGAAATCCAGCAGGCAGCCGGCCCCTAAGGGCCGAGGGCCTACCTGGTACACAAAAAGGCTTCTGCCCCGGTAAGCAAAACTCACCAGCCCACGTTCCTGGTCTCAGTTTGCAGAGCTCCATGGGCACTCTCAAAGCAGCCCGAGTTGGCACAGGTGGCAGCTTGTCCCTGGGCGGCATCTTCGGATTCGCGGAAATCCAGCAGGCCAGTACACGGCCCCTAAGGGCCGAGGGCCTACCTGGTACACAAAAAGGCTTCTGCCCCGGTAAGCAAAACTCACCAGCCCACGTTCCTGGTCTCAGTTTGCAGAGCTCCATGGGCACTCTCAAAGCAGCCCGAGTTGGCACAGGTGGCAGCTTGTCCCTGGGCGGCATCTTCGGATTCGTGGAAATCCAGCAGGCAGCCGGCCCCTAAGGGCCGAGGGCCTACCTGGTACACAAAAAGGCTTCTGCCCCGGTAAGCAAAACTCACCAGCCCACGTTCCTGGTCTCAGTTTGCAGAGCTCCATGGGCACTCTCAAAGCAGCCCGAGTTGGCACAGGTGGCAGCTTGTCCCTGGGCGGCATCTTCGGATTCGCTGGGCGGAAATCAAAGCCAGCAGGCAGCCGGCCCCTAAGGGCCGAGGGCCTACCTGGTACACAAAAAGGCTTCTGCCCCGGTAAGCAAAACTCACCAGCCCACGTTCCTGGTCTCAGTTTGCAGAGCTCCATGGGCACTCTCAAAGCAGCCCGAGTTGGCACAGGTGGCAGCTTGTCCCTGGGCGGCATCTTCGGATTCGCGGAAATCCAGCAGGCAGCCGGCCCCTAAGGGCCGAGGGCCTACCTGGTACACAAAAAGGCTTCTGCCCCGGTAAGCAAAACTCACCAGCCCACGTTCCTGGTCTCAGTTTGCAGAGCTCCATGGGCACTCTCAAAGCAGCCCGAGTTGGCACAGGTGGCAGCTTGTCCCTGGGCGGCATCTTCGGATTCGCGGAAATCCAGCAGGCAGCCGGCCCCTAAGGGCCGAGGGCCTACCTGGTACACAAAAAGGCTTCTGCCCCGGTAAGCAAAACTCACCAGCCCACGTTCCTGGTCTCAGTTTGCAGAGCTCCATGGGCACTCTCAAAGCAGCCCGAGTTGGCACAGCTGGCAGCTTGTCCCTGGGCGGCATCTTCGGATTCGCGGAAATCCAGCTGCCAGCCGGCCCCTAAGGGCCGAGGGCCTACCTGGTACACAAAAAGGCTTCTGCCCCGGTAAGCAAAACTCACCAGCCCACGTTCCTGGTCTCAGTTTGCAGAGCTCCATGGGCACTCTCAAAGCAGCCCGAGTTGGCACAGGTGGCAGCTTGTCCCTGGGCGGCATCTTCGGATTCGCGGAAATCCAGCAGGCAGCCGGCCCCTAAGGGCCGAGGGCCTACCTGGTACACAAAAAGGCTTCTGCCCCGGTAAGCAAAACTCACCAGCCCACGTTCCTGGTCTCAGTTTGCAGAGCTCCATGGGCACTCTCAAAGCAGCCCGAGTTGGCACAGGTGGCAGCTTGTCCCTGGGCGGCATCTTCGGATTCGCGGAAATCCAGCTGCCAGCCGGCCCCTAAGGGCCGAGGGCCTACCTGGTACACAAAAAGGCTTCTGCCCCGGTAAGCAAAACTCACCAGCCCACGTTCCTGGTCTCAGTTTGCAGAGCTCCATGGGCACTCTCAAAGCAGCCCGAGTTGGCACAGGTGGCAGCTTGTCCCTGGGCGGCATCTTCGGATTCGCGGAAATCCAGCAGGCAGCCGGCCCCTAAGGGCCGAGGGCCTACCTGGTACACAAAAAGGCTTCTGCCCCGGTAAGCAAAACTCACCAGCCCACGTTCCTGGTCTCAGTTTGCAGAGCTCCATGGGCACTCTCAAAGCAGCCCGAGTTGGCACAGGTGGCAGCTTGTCCCTGGGCGGCATCTTCGGATTCGTGGAAATCCAGCAGGCAGCCGGCCCCTAAGGGCCGAGGGCCTACCTGGTACACACTCTCAAAGCAGCCCGAGTTGGCACAGCTGGCAGCTTGTCCCTGGGCGGCATCTTCGGATTCGCGGAAATCCAGCAGGCAGCCGGCCCCTAAGGGCCGAGGGCCTACCTGGTACACAAAAAGGCTTCTGCCCCGGTAAGCAAAACTCACCAGCCCACGTTCCTGGTCTCAGTTTGCAGAGCTCCATGGGCACTCTCAAAGCAGCCCGAGTTGGCACAGCTGGCAGCTTGTCCCTGGGCGGCATCTTCGGATTCGCGGAAATCCAGCAGCCGAGGGCCTACCTGGCCGCTTCTGCCCCTAAGGGCCGAGGGCCTACCTGGTACACAAAAAGGCTTCTGCTCCGGTAAGCAAAACTCACCAGCCCACGTTCCTGGTCTCAGTTTGCAGAGCTCCATGGGCACTCTCAAAGCAGCCCGAGTTGGCACAGGTGGCAGCTTGTCCCTGGGCGGCATCTTCGGATTCGCGGAAATCCAGCTGCCAGCCGGCCCCTAAGGGCCGAGGGCCTACCTGGTACACAAAAAGGCTTCTGCCCCCGGTAAGCAAAACTCACCAGCCCACATTCCTGGTCTCAGTTTGCAGAGCTCCATGGGCACTCTCAAAGCAGCCCGAATTGGCACAGGTGGCAGCTTGTCCCTGGGCGGCATCTTCGGATTCGCGGAAATCCAGCAGGCAGCCGGCCCCTAAGGGCCGAGGGCCTACCTGGTACACAAAAAGGTTTCTGCCCCGGTAAGCAAAACTCACCAGCCCACGTTCCTGGTCTCAGTTTGCAGAGCTCCATGGGCACTCTCAAAGCAGCCCGAGTTGGCACAGCTGGCAGCTTCTCCCTGGGCGGCATCTTCGGATTCGTGGAAATCCAGCAGGCAGCCGGCCCCTAAGGGCCGAGGGCCTACCTGGTACACAAAAAGGCTTCTGCTCCGGTAAGCAAAACTCACCAGCCCACGTTCCTGGTCTCAGTTTGCAGAGCTCCATGGGCACTCTCAAAGCAGCCCGAGTTGGCACAGCTGGCAGCTTCTCCCTGGGCGGCATCTTCGGATTCGCGGAAATCCAGCAGGCAGCCGGCCCCTAAGGGCCGAGGGCCTACCTGGTACACAAAAAGGCTTCTGCCCCGGTAAGCAAAACACACCACCCCACGTTCCTGGTGTCAGTTTGCAGAGCTCCATGGGCACTCTCAAAGCAGCCCGAGTTGGCACAGGCTGGCAGCTTGTCCCTGGGCGGCATCTTCGGATTCGCGGAAATCCAGCAGGCAGCCGGCCCCTAAGGGCCGAGGGCCTACCTGGTACACAAAAAGGCTTCTGCCCCGGTAAGCAAAACTCACCAGCCCACGTTCCTGGTCTCAGTTTGCAGAGCTCCATGGGCACTCTCAAAGCAGCCCGAGTTGGCACAGCTGGCAGCTTGTCCCTGGGCGGCATCTTCGGATTCGCGGAAATCCAGCTGCCAGCAGCCGGCCCCTAAGGGCCGAGGGCCTACCTGGTACACAAAAAGGCTTCTGCCCCGGTAAGCAAAACTCACCAGCCCACGTTCCTGGTCTCAGTTTGCAGAGCTCCATGGGCACTCTCAAAGCAGCCTGAGTTGGCACAGGTGGCAGCTTGTCCCTGGGCATCATCTTCGGATTCGTGGAAATCCAGCAGGCAGCCGGCCCCTAAGGGCCGAGGGCCTACCTGGTACACAAAAAGGCTTCTGCCCCGGTAAGCAAAACTCACCAGCCCACGTTCCTGGTCTCAGTTTGCACAGCTCCATGGGCACTCTCAAAGCAGCCCGAGTTGGCACAGATGGCAGCTTGTCCCTGGGCGGCATCTTCGGATTCGCGGAAATCCAGCAGGCAGACGGCCCCTAAGGGCCGAGGGCCTACCTGGTACACAAAAAGGCTTCTGCCCCGGTAAGCAAAACTCACCACCCCACGTTCCTGGTCTCAGTTTGCAGAGCTCCATGGGCACTCTCAAAGCAGCCCGAGTTGGCACAGGTGGCAGCTTGTCCCTGGGCGGCATCTTCGGATTCGTGGAAATCCAGCAGGCAGCCGGCCCCTAAGGGCCGAGGGCCTACCTGGTACACAAAAAGGCTTCTGCTCCGGTAAGCAAAACTCACCAGCCCACGTTCCTGGTCTCAGTTTGCAGAGCTCCATGGGCACTCTCAAAGCAGCCCGAGTTGGCACAGGTGGCAGCTTGTCCCTAGGCGGCATCTTTGGATTCGCGGAAATCCAGCAGGCAGCCGGCCCCTAAGGGCCGAGGGCCTACCTGGTACACAAAAAGGCTTCTGCCCCGGTAAGCAAAACTCACCAGCCCACGTTCCTGGTCTCAGTTTGCACAGCTCCATGGGCACTCTCAAAGCAGCCCGAGTTGGCACAGCTGGCAGCTTGTCCCTGGGCGGCATCTTCGGATTCGCGGAAATCCAGCAGGCAGCCGGCCCCTAAGGGCCGAGGGCCTACCTGGTACACAAAAAGGCTTCTGCCCCGGTAAGCAAAACTCACCACCCCACGTTCCTGGTCTCAGTTTGCAGAGCTCCATGGGCACTCTCAAAGCAGCCCGAGTTGGCACAGGTGGCAGCTTGTCCCTGGGCGGCATCTTCGGATTCGTGGAAATCCAGCAGGCAGCCGGCCCCTAAGGGCCGAGGGCCTACCTGGTACACAAAAAGGCTTCTGCTCCGGTAAGCAAAACTCACCAGCCCACGTTCCTGGTCTCAGTTTGCAGAGCTCCATGGGCACTCTCAAAGCAGCCCGAGTTGGCACAGCTGGCAGCTTGTCCCTGGGCGGCATCTTCGGATTCGCGGAAATCCAGCAGGCAGCCGGCCCCTAAGGGCCGAGGGCCTACCTGGTACACAAAAAGGCTTCTGCCCCGGTAAGCAAAACACACCACCCCACGTTCCTGGTGTCAGTTTGCAGAGCTCCATGGGCACTCTCAAAGCAGCCCGAGTTGGCACAGCTGGCAGCTTGTCCCTGGGCGGCATCTTTGGATTCGCGGAAATCCAGCAGGCAGCCGGCCCCTAAGGGCCGAGGGCCTACCTGGTACACAAAAAGGCTTCTGCCCCGGTAAGCAAAACTCACCAGCCCACGTTCCTGGTCTCAGTTTGCAGAGCTCCATGGGCACTCTCAAAGCAGCCCGAGTTGGCACAGCTGGCAGCTTGTCCCTGGGCGGCATCTTCGGATTCGCGGAAATCCAGCTGCCAGCCGGCCCCTAAGGGCCGAGGGCCTACCTGGTACACAAAAAGGCTTCTGCCCCGGTAAGCAAAACTCACCAGCCCACGTTCCTGGTCTCAGTTTGCAGAGCTCCATGGGCACTCTCAAAGCAGCCCGAGTTGGCACAGCTGGCAGCTTGTCCCTGGTGGGCGGCATCTTCGGATTCGCGGAAATCCAGCTGCCAGCCGGCCCCTAAGGGCCGAGGTAAGCAAAACTCACCAGCCCACGTTCCTGGTGTCAGTTTGCAGAGCTCCATGGGCACTCTCAAAGCAGCCCGAGTTGGCACAGGTGGCAGCTTGTCCCTGGGCGGCATCTTCGGATTCACGGAAATCCAGCAGGCAGCCGGCCCCTAAGGGCCGAGGGCCTACCTGGTACACAAAAAGGCTTCTGCCCCGGTAAGCAAAACTCACCAGCCCACGTTCCTGGTCTCAGTTTGCAGAGCTCCATGGGCACTCTCAAAGCAGCCCGAGTTGGCACAGGTGGCAGCTTGTCCCTGGGCGGCATCTTCGGATTCGCGGAAATCCAGCAGGCAGCCGGCCCCTAAGGGCCGAGGGCCTACCTGGTACACAAAAAGGCTTCTGCCCCGGTAAGCAAAACTCACCAGCCCACGTTCCTGGTCTCAGTTTGCAGAGCTCCATGGGCACTCTCAAAGCAGCCCGAGTTGGCACAGGTGGCAGCTTGTCCCTGGGCGGCATCTTCGGATTCGCGGAAATCCAGCAGGCAGCCGGCCCCTAAGGGCCGAGGGCCTACCTGGTACACAAAAAGGCTTCTGCCCCGGTAAGCAAAACTCACCAGCCCACGTTCCTGGTCTCAGTTTGCAGAGCTCCATGGGCACTCTCAAAGCAGCCCGAGTTGGCACAGCTGGCAGCTTGTCCCTGGGCGGCATCTTCGGATTCGCGGAAATCCAGCAGGCAGCCGGCCCCTAAGGGCCGAGGGCCTACCTGGTACACAAACAGGCTTCTGCCCCGGTAAGCAAAACTCACCAGCCCACGTTCCTGGTCTCAGTTTGCAGAGCTCCATGGGCACTCTCAAAGCAGCCCGAGTTGGCACAGCTGGCAGCTTGTCCCTGGGCGGCATCTTCGGATTCGCGGAAATCCAGCAGGCAGCCGGCCCCTAAGGGCCGAGGGCCTACCTGGTACACAAAAAGGCTTCTGCCCCGGTAAGCAAAACTCACCAGCCCACGTTCCTGGTCTCAGTTTGCAGAGCTCCATGGGCACTCTCAAAGCAGCCCGAGTTGGCACAGGTGGCAGCTTGTCCCTGGGCGGCATCTTCGGATTCGCGGAAATCCAGCAGGCAGCCGGCCCCTAAGGGCCGAGGGCCTACCTGGTACACAAAAAGGCTTCTGCTCCGGTAAGCAAAACTCACCAGCCCACGTTCCTGGTCTCAGTTTGCAGAGCTCCATGGGCACTCTCAAAGCAGCCCGAGTTGGCACAGGTGGCAGCTTGTCCCTGGGCGGCATCTTCGGATTCGCGGAAATCCAGCAGGCAGCCGGCCCCTAAGGGCCGAGGGCCTACCTGGTACACAAAAAGGCTTCTGCCCCGGTAAGCAAAACTCACCAGCCCACGTTCCTGGTGTCAGTTTGCAGAGCTCCATGGGCACTCTCAAAGCAGCCCGAGTTGGCACAGGTGGCAGCTTGTCCCTGGGCGGCATCTTCGGATTCGCGGAAATCCAGCAGGCAGCCGGCCCCTAAGGGCCGAGGGCCTACCTGGTACACAAAAAGGCTTCTGCCCCGGTAAGCAAAACTCACCAGCCCACGTTCCTGGTCTCAGTTTGCAGAGCTCCATGGGCACTCTCAAAGCAGCCCGAGTTGGCACAGGTGGCAGCTTGTCCCTGGGCGGCATCTTCGGATTCGCGGAAATCCAGCAGGCAGCCGGCCCCTAACCGAGCCTACCTGGTACACAAAAAGGCTTCTGCCCCGGTAAGCAAAACTCACCAGCCCACGTTCCTGGTCTCAGTTTGCAGAGCTCCATGGGCACTCTCAAAGCAGCCCGAGTTGGCACAGCTGGCAGCTTGTCCCTGGGCGGCATCTTCGGATTCGCGGAAATCCAGCAGGCAGCCGGCCCCTAAGGGCCGAGGGCCTACCTGGTACACAAAAAGGCTTCTGCCCCGGTAAGCAAAACTCACCAGCCCACGTTCCTGGTCTCAGTTTGCAGAGCTCCATGGGCACTCTCAAAGCAGCCCGAGTTGGCACAGCTGGCAGCTTGTCCCTGGGCATCATCTTCGCATTCGCATCCAGCAGGCAGCCGGCCCGAGGGCCTACCTGGTACACAAAAAGGCTTCTGCTCCGGTAAGCAAAACGCACCAGCCCACGTTCCTGGTCTCAGTTTGCAGAGCTCCATGGGCACTCTCAAAGCAGCCCGAGTTGGCACAGGTGGCAGCTTGTCCCTGGGCATCATCTTCGGATTCGCGAAAATCCAGCAGGCAGCCGGCCCCTAAGGGCCGAGGGCCTACCTGGTACACAAAAAGGCTTCTGCCCCGGTAAGCAAAACTCACCAGCCCACGTTCCTGGTCTCAGTTTGCAGAGCTCCATGGGCACTCTCAAAGCAGCCCGAGTTGGCACAGGTGGCAGCTTGTCCCTGGGCGGCATCTTCGGATTCGCGGAAATCCAGCAGGCAGCCGGCCCCTAAGGGCCGAGGGCCTACCTGGTACACAAAAAGGCTTCTGCCCCGGTAAGCAAAACTCACCAGCCCACGTTCCTGGTCTCAGTTTGCAGAGCTCCATGGGCACTCTCAAAGCAGCCCGAGTTGGCACAGCTGGCAGCTTGTCCCTGGGCGGCATCTTCGGATTCGTGGAAATCCAGCAGGCAGCCGGCCCCTAAGGGCCAAGGGCCTACCTGGTACACAAAAAGGCTTCTGCTCCGGTAAGCAAAACTCACCACCCCCACGTTCCTGGTCTCAGTTTGCAGAGCTCCATGGGCACTCTCAAAGCAGCCCGAGTTGGCACAGCTGGCAGCTTGTCCCTGGGCGGCATCTTCGGATTCGCGGAAATCCAGCAGGCAGCCGGCCCCTAAGGGCCGAGGGCCTACCTGGTACACAAAAAGGCTTCTGCCCCGGTAAGCAAAACTCACCAGCCCACGTTCCTGGTCTCAGTTTGCAGAGCTCCATGGGCACTCTCAAAGCAGCCCGAGTTGGCACAGGTGGCAGCTTGTCCCTGGGCGGCATCTTCGGATTCGCGGAAATCCAGCAGGCAGCCGGCCCCTAAGGGCCGAGGGCCTACCTGGTACACAAAAAGGCTTCTGCCCCGGTAAGCAAAACTCACCAGCCCACATTCCTGGTCTCAGTTTGCAGAGCTCCATGGGCACTCTCAAAGCAGCCCGAGTTGGCACAGGTGGCAGCTTGTCCCTGGGCGGCATCTTCGGATTCGCGGAAATCCAGCAGGCAGCCGGCCCCTAAGGGCCGAGGGCCTACCTGGTACACAAAAAGGCTTCTGCCCCGGTAAGCAAAACTCACCAGCCCACGTTCCTGGTCTCAGTTTGCAGAGCTCCATGCACTCTCAAAGCAGCCCGAGTTGGCACAGCTGGCATGCGGCATCTTCGGATTCGCGGAAATCCAGCAGGCAGCCGGCCCGAGGGCCTACCTGGTACACAGGCTTCTGCAGTAAGCAAAACTCACCAGCCCACGTTCCTGGTCTCAGTTTGCAGAGCTCCATGGGCACTCTCAAAGCAGCCCGAGTTGGCACAGGTGGCAGCTTCTCCCTGGGCATCATCTTCGGATTCGCAGAAATCCAGCAGGCAGCCGGCCCCTAAGGGCCGAGGGCCTACCTGGTACACAAAAAGGCTTCTGCCCCGGTAAGCAAAACTCACCAGCCCACGTTCCTGGTCTCAGTTTGCACAGCTCCATGGGCACTCTCAAAGCAGCCCGAGTTGGCACAGGTGGCAGCTAGTCCCTGGGCGGCATCTTCGGATTCGCGGAAATCCAGCAGGCAGCCGGCCCCTAAGGGCCGAGGGCCTACCTGGTACACAAAAAGGCTTCTGCTCCGGTAAGCAAAACTCACCAGCCCACGTTCCTGGTCTCAGTTTGCAGAGCTCCATGGGCACTCTCAAAGCAGCCCGAGTTGGCACAGGTGGCAGCTTGTCCCTGGGCGGCATCTTCGGATTCGCGGAAATCCAGCAGGCAGCCGGCCCCTAAGGGCCGAGGGCCTACCTGGTACACAAAAAGGCTTCTGCCCCGGTAAGCAAAACTCACCAGCCCACGTTCCTGGTCTCAGTTTGCAGAGCTCCATGGGCACTCTCAAAGCAGCCCGAGTTGGCACAGGTGGCAGCTTGTCCCTGGGCGGCATCTTCGGATTCGCGGAAATCCAGCAGGCAGCCGGCCCCTAAGGCCCGAGGGCCTACCTGGTACACAAAAAGGCTTCTGCCCCGGTAAGCAAAACACACCACCCCACGTTCCTGGTGTCAGTTTGCAGAGCTCCATGGGCACTCTCAAAGCAGCCCGAGTTGGCACAGGTGGCAGCTTGTCCCTGGGCGGCATCTTCGGATTCGCGGAAATCCAGCAGGCAGCCGGCCCCTAAGGGCCGAGGGCCTACCTGGTACACAAAAAGGCTTCTGCCCCGGTAAGCAAAACTCACCACCCCACGTTCCTGGTCTCAGTTTGCAGAGCTCCATGGGCACTCTCAAAGCAGCCCGAGTTGGCACAGCTGGCAGCTTGTCCCTGGGCGGCATCTTCGGATTCGCGGAAATCCAGCAGGCAGCCGGCCCCTAAGGGCCGAGGGCCTACCTGGTACACAAAAAGGCTTCTGCCCCGGTAAGCAAAACTCACCAGCCCACGTTCCTGGTCTCAGTTTGCAGAGCTCCATGGGCACTCTCAAAGCAGCCCGAGTTGGCACAGGTGGCAGCTTGTCCCTGGGCGGCATCTTCGGATTCGCGGAAATCCAGCAGGCAGCCGGCCCCTAAGGGCCGAGGGCCTACCTGGTACACAAAAAGGCTTCTGCCCCGGTAAGCAAAACTCACCAGCCCACATTCCTGGTCTCAGTTTGCACAGCTCCATGGGCACTCTCAAAGCAGCCCGAGTTGGCACAGGTGGCAGCTTGTCCCTGGGCGGCATCTTCGGATTCGCGGAAATCCAGCAGGCAGCCGGCCCCTAAGGGCCGAGGGCCTACCTGGTACACAAAAAGGCTTCTGCCCCGGTAAGCAAAACTCACCAGCCCACGTTCCTGGTCTCAGTTTGCAGAGCTCCATGGGCACTCTCAAAGCAGCCCGAGTTGGCACAGGTGGCAGCTTGTCCCTGGGCGGCATCTTCGGATTCGCGGAAATCCAGCAGGCAGCCGGCCCCTAAGGGCCGAGGGCCTACCTGGTACACAAAAAGGCTTCTGCCCCGGTAAGCAAAACTCACCAGCCCACGTTCCTGGTCTCAGTTTGCAGAGCTCCATGGGCACTCTCAAAGCAGCCCGAGTTGGCACAGGTGGCAGCTTGTCCCTGGGCGGCATCTTCGGATTCGCGGAAATCCAGCAGGCAGCCGGCCCCTAAGGGCCGAGGGCCTACCTGGTACACAAAAAGGCTTCTGCCCCGGTAAGCAAAACTCACCAGCCCACATTCCTGGTCTCAGTTTGCAGAGCTCCATGGGCACTCTCAAAGCAGCCCGAGTTGGCACAGGTGGCAGCTTGTCCCTGGGCGGCATCTTCGGATTCGCGGAAATCCAGCAGGCAGCCGGCCCCTAAGGGCCGAGGGCCTACCTGGTACACAAAAAGGCTTCTGCCCCGGTAAGCAAAACTCACCAGCCCACGTTCCTGGTCTCAGTTTGCAGAGCTCCATGGGCACTCTCAAAGCAGCCCGAGTTGGCACAGCTGGCAGCTTGTCCCTGGGCGGCATCTTTGGATTCGCGGAAATCCAGCAGGCAGCCGGCCCCTAAGGGCCGAGGGCCTACCTGGTACACAAAAAGGCTTCTGCCCCGGTAAGCAAAACTCACCAGCCCACGTTCCTGGTCTCAGTTTGCAGAGCTCCATGGGCACTCTCAAAGCAGCCCGAGTTGGCACAGCTGGCAGCTTGTCCCTGGGCGGCATCTTCGGATTCGCGGAAATCCAGCTGCCAGCCGGCCCCTAAGGGCCGAGGGCCTACCTGGTACACAAAAAGGCTTCTGCCCCGGTAAGCAAAACACACCACCCCACGTTCCTGGTCTCAGTTTGCACAGCTCCATGGGCACTCTCAAAGCAGCCCGAGTTGGCACAGGTGGCAGCTTGTCCCTGGGCGGCATCTTCGGATTCGCAGAAATCCAGCAGGCAGCCGGCCCCTAAGGGCCGAGGGCCTACCTGGTACACAAAAAGGCTTCTGCCCCGGTAAGCAAAACTCACCAGCCCACGTTCCTGGTCTCAGTTTGCAGAGCTCCATGGGCACTCTCAAAGCAGCCCGAGTTGGCACAGGTGGCAGCTTGTCCCTGGGCGGCATCTTCGGATTCGCGGAAATCCAGCAGGCAGCCGGCCCCTAAGGGCCGAGGGCCTACCTGGTACACAAAAAGGCTTCTGCCCCGGTAAGCAAAACTCACCAGCCCACGTTCCTGGTCTCAGTTTGCAGAGCTCCATGGGCACTCTCAAAGCAGCCCGAGTTGGCACAGGTGGCAGCTTGTCCCTGGGCGGCATCTTCGGATTCGCGGAAATCCAGCAGGCAGCCGGCCCCTAAGGGCCGAGGGCCTACCTGGTACACAAAAAGGCTTCTGCCCCGGTAAGCAAAACTCACCAGCCCACGTTCCTGGTCTCAGTTTGCAGAGCTCCATGGGCACTCTCAAAGCAGCCCGAGTTGGCACAGGTGGCAGCTTGTCCCTGG
>NW_024037416.1:0-37099 GCF_015832195.1 Motacilla alba alba
GTTTGCAGAGCACCATGGGCACTCTCAAAGCAGCCCGAGTTAGCACAGGTGGCAGCTTGTCCCTGGGCAGCATCTTGATATTCGTGGAATTCCAGCAGGCTGCCTGCCCTTAAGGACCGAGGGCCTACCTGGGACTGACAAAGGCTTCTGCCCGGAGAAACAAAACTCAGCACCCCAGGTTCATGGTCTCAGTTTGCAGAGCTCCATGGGCACTCTCAAAACAGCCCGAGTTGGCGCAGGTGGCAGCTTGTCCCTGGGCAGCATCTTGATATTCGTGGAAATCTTGCTGCCAGCCGGCCCCTGAGGAACAAGGGCCTACCTGGCACGGACAAAGGCTTCTGCCCGGGAAAACAAAACCCACAACCCTACGTTCCTGGTCTCAGTTTGCAGAGCTCCGTGGGCACCCCCAAAGCAGCGCGAGTTGGCACAAGTGGAAGCTTGTCCCTGGGCAGCATCTTGATATTCGTGGAAATCCAGCCGTCATCCTGCCCCTGAGGAACAAGGGCCCTCCTGGTACTGAAAAAGGCTTCTGCCCGGGAAAACAAAACCCATAACCCCACGTTCCACATCTCAGTTTGCAGAGCTCCGTGGGCACCCTCAAAGCAGCCCGAGTTGGCACAGGTGGCAGCTTGTCCCTGGGCGGCATCTTGATATTCGTGGAAATCCTGCAGGCAGCCCGCCCGCAAGGGCCAAGGGCCTACCTGGTACTGACAAAGGCTTCTGCTCTGGAAAACAAAACCCAGCACCCCACGTTTCTGGTCTCAGTTTGCAGAGCACCATGGGCACTCTCAAAGCAGCGCGAGTTGGCACAGGTGGCAGCTTGTCCTTTGGCAGCATCTTGATATTCATGGAAATCCAGCAGGCTGCCTGCCCTCAAAGACCAAGGGCCTACCTGGCACTGCAAATATTTCTGCCCAGAGAAACAAAACTCAGCACCTCACGTTAATGGTCCCAGTTTGCAGAGCTCCATGGGCACCCTCAAAGCAGCCCGAGTTGGCACAGGTGGCAGCTTGTCCCATGGCAGCATCTTGATATTTGGGGAAATCTTGCTGCCAGCCTGCCCCTAAGGAACAAGGACCCTCCTGGTACTGACAAAGGCTTCTGCCCGGGGAAAGAAAACCCACCACTCCACGTTCCATATCTCAGTTTGCAGAGCTCCATGGGCACTCTCAAAGCAGCCCAAGTTGGCACAGGTGGCAGCTTGTCCCTGGGCAGCATCTTGATATTTGTGGAAATCCAGCAGGCAGCCGTCCCCCAAGGGCCAAGGGCCGACCTGGTACTGACAAAGGCTTCTGCCAGGGGAAACAAAACTCAGCACCCCACGTTTCTGGTCACAGTTTGCAGAGCTCCGTGGGCACCCTCAAAGCAGCCCGAGTTGGCACAGGTGGCAGCTTGTCCCTGGGCAGCATCTTGATATTCGTGGAAATCCAGCAGGCAGTCGGCCCTGAAATTCCGAGGGCCTACCTGGTACTGACAAATGCTTCTGCCCGGGGAAACAAAACTCACCAACGCACGTTCCTGGTCTCACTTTGCAGAGCTCCAAGGGCACTCTCAAAGCAGCGCGAGTTGGCACAGGTGGCAGCTTGTCCTTTGGAAGCATCTTGATATTCATGGTAATCCAGCAGGCTGCCTGCCCTTAAAGACCAAGGGCCTACCTGGCACTGCAAATGCTTCTGCCCGGAGAAACAAAACTCAGCACCCCAGGTTCATGGTCTCAGTTTGCAGAGCTCCATGGGCACTCTCAAAGCAGCCCGAGTTGGCACAGGTGGCAGCTTGTCCCTGGGCAGCATCTTGATATTCGTGGAAATCTTGCTGCCAGCCTGCCCCTAAGGCACAAGGGCCTACCTGGCACTGAGAGAGGCTTCTGCCCGGGAAAACAAAACCCACAATCCTACGTTCCTGGTCTCAGTCTCCAGAGCTCCGTGGGCACCCTCAAAGCAGCCCGAGTTGGCACAAGTTGCAGCTTGTCCCTGGGCAGCATCTTGATATTCGTGGAAATTGAGCCGGCAGCCTGCCCCTGATGAACAAGGGCCCTCCTGGTAATGACAAAGGCTTCTGCCCGGGGAAACAAAACCCACCACCCCACGTTCCACATCTCAGTTTGCAGAGCTCCATGGGCACTCTCAAAGCAGCCCGAGTTGGCACAGGTGGCAGCTTGTCCCTGGGCGGCATCTTGATATTCGTGGAAATCCAGAAGGCAGCCGGCCCTGAATTACGAGAGCCTACCTGGTACTGCAAATGCTTCTGCCCGGGGAAACAAAACTCACTAAGGCAAGTTCCTGGTTTCATTTTGCAGAGCTCCGTGGGCACCCTCAAAGCAGCGCGACTTAGCAGAAGTGGAAGCTTGTCCCTGGGTGGCATCTTGATATTCGTGGAAATCCAGGAGGCAGCCGGCCCTGAATTACGAGAGCCTACCTGGTACTGCAAATGCTTCTGCCCGGGGAAACAAAACTCACCAAGGCAAGTTCCTGGTCTCACTTTGCAGAGCTCCATGGGCACTCTCAAAGCAGCCCGAGTTGGCACAGGTGGCAGCTTGTCCCTGGGTGGCATCTTGATATGCGTGGAAATGCAGCAGGCAGACTGCCTCTAAGGGGTGAGGTCCTACTTGGTACTGACAAAGGCTTCTGCCCTGGAAAACAAAACCCATAACCCCACATACTTTCTCTCAGTTTGAAGAGCTCTGTGGGCACTCTCAAAGCAGCCCAAGTTGGCACAGGTGGCAGCTTGTCCCTGGGCGGCATCTTGATATTCGTGGAAATCCTGCAGGCAGCTGGCCCCAAAGGGCCAACGGCCTACCTGGTACTGACAAAGGCTTCTGCCCGGGAAAACAAAACTCAGAACACCACGTTTCTGGTCTCAGTTTGCAGAGCACCATGGGCACTCTCAAAGCAGCGCGAGTTGGCACAGGTGGCAGCTTGTCCCTGGGCAGCATCTTGATATTCGTGGAAATCCAGCAGGCTGCCTGCCCTTAAGGACCGAGGGCCTACCTGGCACTTCAAATGCTTCTGCCCGGAGAAACAAAACTCAGCACCCCAGGTTCATGGTCTCAGTTTGCAGAGCTCCATGGGCACTCTCAAAGCAGCCCGAGTTGGCACAGGTGGCAGCTTGTCCCTGGGCAGCATCTTGATATTCGTGGAAATCTTGCTGCCAGCCTGCCCCTAAGAAACAAGGGCCTACCTGGTACTGAGAGAGGCTTCTGCCCGGGAAAACAAAACCCACAACCTTACGTTCCTGGTCTCAGTTTGCAGAGCTCCGTGGGCACCCTCAAAGCAGCCCGAGTTGGCACAAGTGGCAGCTTGTCCCTGGGCAGCATCTTGATATTCGTGGAAATCCAGCAGGCAGCCTGCCCCTGAGGAACAAGGGCCCAACTGGTACTGACAAAGGCTTCTGCCCGGGAAAACAAAACCCATAACCCCACGTTCCACATCTCAGTTTGCAGAGCTCCGTGGGCACACTCAAAGCAGCCCGAGTTGGCACTGGTGGCAGCTTGTCCCTGGGCAGCATCTTGATATTCATGGAAATCCAGCAGGCTGCCAGCCCTTAAAGACCAAGGGCCTACATGGCACTGCAAATGTTTCTGCCCTGGCAAACAAAACTCAGCACCTCACGTTTATGGTCCCAGTTTGCAGAGCTCCATGGGCACTCTCAAAGCAGCCCGAGTTGGCACAAGTGGGAGCTTGTCCCTGGGCAGCATCTTGATATTCGTGGAAATCCTGCAGGCAGCTGGCCCCCAAGGGCCAAGGCCTGACCTGGTACTGAGAGAGGCTTCTGCCCGGGAAAACAAAACCCATAACCCCACGTTTCTGGTCTCAGTTTGCAGAGCACCATGGGCACTCTCAAAGCAGCCCGAGTTAGCACAGGTGGCAGCTTGTCCCTGGGCAGCATCTTGATATTCGTGGAATTCCAGCAGGCTGCCTGCCCTTAAGGACCGAGGGCCTACCTGGGACTGACAAAGGCTTCTGCCCGGAGAAACAAAACTCAGCACCCCAGGTTCATGGTCTCAGTTTGCAGAGCTCCATGGGCACTCTCAAAACAGCCCGAGTTGGCGCAGGTGGCAGCTTGTCCCTGGGCAGCATCTTGATATTCGTGGAAATCTTGCTGCCAGCCTGCCCCTAAGGAACAAGGGCCTACCTGGTACTGAGAGAGGCTTCTGCCCGGGAAAACAAAACCCACAACCCTACGTTCCTGGTCTCAGTTTGCAGAGCTCCGTGGGCACCCTCAAAGCAGCGCGAGTTGGCACAGGTGGAAGCTGGTCCCTGGGCAGCATCTTGATATTCGTGGAAATCCAGCAGGCAGACTGCCTCTAAGGGCTGAGGGACTTCTTGGTACTGACAAAGGCTTCTGCCCGGGAAAACAAAACCCACGACCCCACGTTCCTGGTCTCAGTTTGCAGAGCTCCATGGGCACTCTCAAAGCAGCCCGAGTTGGCACAGGTGGCAGCTTGTCCCTGGGCGGCATCTTGATATTCGTGGAAATCCAGCCGGCAGCCTGCCCCTATGGAACAAGGGCCCACCTGGTACTCACAAAGGCTTCTGACCGGGAAAACAAAACTCACCACCCCACGTTCCTGGTCTCAGTTTGCAGAGCGCCATGGGCACTCTCAAAGCAGCCCGAGTTGGCACAGGTGGCAGCTCCTCCGTGGGCAGCATCATGATATTCATTGAAATTCAGTAGGCTGACGGCCCTGAAAGACCATGGGCCTACCTAGTACTGACAAAGGCTTCTGCCCGGGAAAAAAAAACTCAGCACCCCACCGTCCTGGCCACAGTTTGCAGAGCTCCGTGGGCACTCTCAAAGCAGCCCGAGTTGGCACAGGTGGCAGCTTGTCCCTGGGCAGCATCTTGATATTCGTGGAAATCTTGCTGCCAGCCTGCCCCTAAGTGTGGAGTGCCTACCTGGTACTGAGAGAGGCTTCTGTCCGGGAAAACAAAACCCACAGTCCTACGTTCCTGGTCTCACTTTGCAGAGCTCCGTGGGCACCCTCAAAGCACGGCGAGTTGGCACAGGTGGAAGCTTGTCCCTGGGCAGCATCTTGATATTCGTGGAAATTGAGCCAGCAGCCTGCCCCTGAGGAACAAGGGCCCTCCTGGTCCTGACAAAGGGTTCTGCCCAGGGAAACAAAACCCACCACCCCACGTTTCTGGTCTCAGTTTGCAGAGCACCATGGGCACTCTCAAAGCAGCCCGAGTTGGCACAGGTGGCAGTTTGTCCCTGGGCGGCATCTTGATATTCGTGGAAATCCTGCAGGCAGCCGGCCCCCAAGTGCCAAGGGCCTACCTGGTACTGACAAAGGCTTCTGCTCTGGAAAACAAAACCCAGCAACCCACGTTTCTGGTCTCAGTTTGCAGAGCACCATGGGCACTCTCAAAGCAGCCCGAGTTGGCACAGGTGGCAGCTTGTCCTTTGGCAGCATCTTGATATTCATGGAAATCCAGCAGGCTGCCTGCCCTCAAAGACCAAGGGCCTACCTGGCATTGCAAATGTTTCTGCCCGGAGAAACAAAACTCAGCACCTCACGTTAATGGTCCCAGTTTGCAGAGCTCCATGGGAACTCTCAAAGCAGCCCGAGTTGGCACAGGTGGCAGCTTATCCCTGGGCAGCATCTTGATATTCGTGGAAATCTTGCTGCCAGCCTGCCCCTAAGGAACAAGGGCCTACCTGGTACTGACAAAGGCTTCTGCCCGGGAGAACAAAACCCACAACCCTACGTTCCTGGTCTCAGTTTGCAGAGCTCCGTGGGCACCGTCAAAGCAGCGCGAGTTGGCACAAGTGGCAGCTTGTCCCTGGGCGGCATCTTGATATTCGTGGAAATCCAGGAGGCAGCCGCCCTAAATTACGAGAGCCTACCTGGTACTGCAAATGCTTCTGCCCGGGGAAACAAAACTCACCAAGGCAAGTTCCTGGTCTAACTTTGCAGAGCTCCATGGGCACTCTCAAAGCAGCCCGAGTTGGCACAGGTGGCAGCTTGTCCCTGGGTGGCATCTTGATATGCGTGGAAATCCAGCAGGCAGACTGCCTCTAAGGGCTGAGGGCCTACTTGGTACTGACAAAGGCTTCTGCCCTGGAAAACAAAACCCATAACCCCACATACTTTCTCTCAGTTTGAAGAGCTCTGTGGGCACTCTCAAAGCAGCCCGAGTTGGCACAGGTGGCAGCTTGTCCCTGGGCAGCATCTTGATATTCGTGGAAATCCTGCAGGCAGCTGGCCCCCAAGGGCCAACGGCCTACCTGGTACTGACAAAGGCTTCTGCCCAGGAAAACAAAACTCAGAACACCACTTTCCTGGTCTCAGTTTTTAGAGCTCCATGGGCACTCTCAAAGAAGCCCGAGTTGGCACAGGTGGCAGCTTGTCCCTTGGCGGAAACTAGATTTTCGTGGAAATCCTGGTGCCAGTCTCCCCCAAAGGGCCGAGGGCCTACCTGGCCCTGTAAATGTCTCTGCCCGGGAAAACAAAACCCACAAACCCACGTTCCTGGTCTCAGCTTGAAGAACTCCGTGGGCACTCTCAAAGCAGCCCGAGTTGGCCCAGGTGGCAGAATATCCCTGGGCAGCATCTTGATATTCAGGGAAATCTTGCTGTCAGGCTGTCCCTAAGGAACAAGGGCCTACTTGGTACTGACAAAGGCTTCTGCCCTGGAAAACAAAACCCAGCACCCCACGTTTCTGGTCTCAGTTTGCAGAGCACCATGGGCACTCTCAAAGCAGCGCGAGTTGGCACAGGTGGCAGCTTGTCCCTGGGCAGCATCTTGATATTCGTGGAAATCCAGCAGGCTGCCTGCCCTTAAGGACCGAGGGCCTACCTGGCACTGCAAATGCTTCTGCCCGGAGAAACAAAACTCAGCACCCCAGGTTCATGGTCTCAGTTTGCAGAGCTCCATGGGCACTCTCAAAGCAGCCCGAGTTGGCGCAGGTGGCAGCTTGTCCCTGGGCAGCATCTTGATATTCGTGGAAATCTTGCTGCCAGCCTGCCCCTAAGGAACAAGGGCCTACCTGGTACTGAGAGAGGCTTCTGCCCGGGAAAACAAAACCCACAACCCTACGTTCCTGGTCTCAGTTTGCAGAGCTCCGTGGGCACCCTCAAAGCAGCGCGAGTTGGCACAAGTTGCAGCTTGTCCCTGGGCAGCATTATGATATTCGTGGAAATTCAGCCGCCAGCCTGCCCCTATGGAACAAGGGCCCACCTGGTACTCACAAAGGCTTCTGACCGGGAAAACAAAACTCAGCACCCCACGTTCCTGGTCTCAGTTTGCAGAGCGCCATGGGCACTCTCAAAGCAGCCCGAGTTGGCACAGGTGGCAGCTTGTCCCTGGGCAGCATCTTGATATTCGTGGAAATCCTGCAGGCAGCTGGCCCCCAAGGGCCAACGGCCTACCTGGTACTGACAAAGGCTTCTGCCCGGGAAAACAAAATTCAGAACACCACTTTCCTGGTCTCAGTTTTTAGAGCTCCATGGGCACTCTCAAAGAAGCCCGAGTTGGCACAGGTGGCAGCTTGTCCCTTGGCGGAAACTAGATTTTCGTGGAAATCCTGGTGCCAGTCTCCCCCAAAGGGCCGAGGGCCTACCTGGCCCTGTAAATGTCTCTGCCCGGGAAAACAAAACCCACAACCCTACGTTCCTGGTCTCAGTTTGCAGAGCTCCGTGGGCACCCTCAAAGCAGCCCGAGTTGGCACAGGTGGCAGCTTGTCCCTGGGCAGCATCTTGATATTCGTGGAAATCCTGCAGGCTGCCAGCCCTTAAAGACCAAGGGCCTACCTGGCACTGCAAATGTTTCTGCCCAGAGAAACAAAACTCAGCACCTCACGTTAATGGTCCCAGTTTGCAGAGCTCCATGGGAACTCTCAAAGCAGCCCGAGTTGGCACAGGTGGCAGCTTGTCCCTGGGCAGCATCTTGATATTCGTGGAAATCTTGCTGCCAGCCTGCCCCTAAGGACCAAGGACCTACCTGGTACTGAGAGAGGCTTCTGCCCGGGAGAACAAAACCCACAACCCTACGTTCCTGGTCTCAGTTTGCAGAGCTCCGTGGGCACCCTCAAAGCAGCGCGAGTTGGCACAAGTGGAAGCTTGTCCCTGGGCAGCATCTTGATATTCGTGGAAATCCAGGAGGCAGCCGGCCCTGAATTACGAGAGCCTACCTGGTACTGCAAATGCTTCTGCCCGGGGAAACAAAACTCAGCACCCCACGTTCCTGGTCTCACTTTGTAGAGCTCCATGAGCACTCTCAAAGCAGCGCAGGTGTTGGCACAGGTGGCAGCTTGTCCCTGGGTGGCATCTTGATATGCGTGGAAATCCAGCAGGCAGACTGCCTCTAAGGGCTGAGGGCCTACTTGGTAGTGACAAAGGCTTCTGCCCTGGAAAACAAAACCCATAACCCCACATACTTTCTCTCAGTTAGAAGAGCTCCATGGGCACTCTCAAAGCAGCGTGAGTTGGCACAGGTGGCAGCTTGTCCCTGGGCAGCATCTTGATATTCGTGGAAATCCTGCAGGCTGCCTGCCCTTAAGGACCGAGGGCCTACCTGGCACTTCAAATGCTTCTGCCCGGAGAAACAAAACTCAGCACCCCAGGTTCATGGTCTCAGTTTGCAGAGCTCCATGGGCACTCTCAAAGCAGCCCGAGTTGGCACAGGTGGCAGCTTGTCCCTGGGCAGCATCTTGATATTCGTGGAAATCTTGCTGCCAGCCTACCCCTAAGAAACAAGGGCCTACCTGGTACTGAGAGAGGCTTCTGCCCGGGAAAACAAAACCCACAACCTTACGTTCCTGGTCTCAGTTTGCAGAGCTCCGTGGGCACCCTCAAAGCAGCCCGAGTTGGCACAAGTGGCAGCTTGTCCCTGGGCAGCATCTTGATATTCGTGGAAATCCAGCCGGCAGCCTGCCCCTGAGGAACAAGGGCCCAACTGGTACTGACAAAGGCTTCTGCCCGGGAAAACAAAACCCATAACCCCACGTTCCACATCTCAGTTTGCAGAGCTCCGTGGGCACACTCAAAGCAGCCCGAGTTGGCACTGGTGGCAGCTTGTCCCTGGGCAGCATCTTGATATTCATGGAAATCCAGCAGGCTGCCAGCCCTTAAAGACCAAGGGCCTACCTGGCACTGCAAATGTTTCTGCCCTGGCAAACAAAACTCAGCACCTCACGTTTATGGTTACAGTTTGCAGAGCTCCATGGGCACTCTCAAAGCAGCCCGAGTTGGCACAAGTGGGAGCTTGTCCCTGGGCAGCATCTTGATATTCGTGGAAATCCTGCAGGCAGCTGGCCCCCAAGGGCCAAGGCCTGACCTGGTACTGACAAAGGCTTCTGCCCGGGAAAACAAAACCCATAACCCCACGTTTCTGGTCTCAGTTTGCAGAGCACCATGGGCACTCTCAAAGCAGCCCGAGTTAGCACAGGTGGCAGCTTGTCCCTGGGCAGCATCTTGATATTCGTGGAATTCCAGCAGGCTGCCTGCCCTTAAGGACCGAGGGCCTACCTGGGACTGACAAAGGCTTCTGCCCGGAGAAACAAAACTCAGCACCCCAGGTTCATGGTCTCAGTTTGCAGAGCTCCGTGGGCACTCTCAAAACAGCCCGAGTTGGCGCAGGTGGCAGCTTGTCCCTGGGCAGCATCTTGATATTCGTGGAAATCTTGCTGCCAGCCTGCCCCTAAGGAACAAGGGCCTACCTGGTACTGAGAGAGGCTTCTGCCCGGGAAAACAAAACCCACAACCCTACGTTCCTGGTCTCAGTTTGCAGAGCTCCGTGGGCACCCTCAAAGCAGCGCGAGTTGGCACAGGTGGAAGCTGGTCCCTGGGCAGCATCTTGATATTCGTGGAAATCCAGCAGGCAGACTGCCTCTAAGGGCTGAGGGGCTTCTTGGTACTGACAAAGGCTTCTGCCCGGGAAAACAAAACCCACGACCCCACGTTCCTGGTCTCAGTTTGCAGAGCTCCATGGGCACCCTCAAAGCAGCCCGAGTTGGCACAGGTGGCAGCTTGTCCCTGGGCGGCATCTTGATATTCGTGGAAATCCAGCCGGCAGCCTGCCCCTATGGAACAAGGGCCCACCTGGTACTCACAAAGGCTTCTGACCGGGAAAACAAAACTCAGCACCCCACGTTCCTGGTCTCAGTTTGCAGAGCGCCATGGGCACTCTCAAAGCAGCCCGAGTTGGCACAGGTGGCAGCTCCTCCGTGGGCAGCATCATGATATTCATTGAAATTCAGTAGGCTGACGGCCCTGAAAGACCATGGGCCTACCTAGTACTGACAAAGGCTTCTGCCCGGGAAAAAAAAAACTCAGCACCCCACCGTCCTGGCCACAGTTTGCAGAGCTCCGTGGGCACTCTCAAAGCAGCCCGAGTTGGCACAGGTGGCAGCTTGTCCCTGGGCAGCATCTTGATATTCGTGGAAATCTTGCTGCCAGCCTGCCCCTAAGTGTGGAGTGCCTACCTGGTACTGAGAGAGGCTTCTGTCCGGGAAAACAAAACCCACAGTCCTACGTTCCTGGTCTCACTTTGCAGAGCTCCGTGGGCACCCTCAAAGCACGGCGAGTTGGCACAGGTGGAAGCTTGTCCCTGGGCAGCATCTTGATATTCGTGGAAATTGAGCCAGCAGCCTGCCCCTGAGGAACAAGGGCCCTCCTGGTCCTGACAAAGGGTTCTGCCCAGGGAAACAAAACCCACCACCCCACGTTTCTGGTCTCAGTTTGCAGAGCACCATGGGCACTCTCAAAGCAGCCCGAGTTGGCACAGGTGGCAGTTTGTCCCTGGGCGGCATCTTGATATTCGTGGAAATCCTGCAGGCAGCCGGCCCCCAAGTGCCAAGGGCCTACCTGGTACTGACAAAGGCTTCTGCTCTGGAAAACAAAACCCAGCAACCCACGTTTCTGGTCTCAGTTTGCAGAGCACCATGGGCACTCTCAAAGCAGCGCGAGTTGGCACAGGTGGCAGCTTGTCCTTTGGCAGCATCTTGATATTCATGGAAATCCAGCAGGCTGCCTGCCCTCAAAGACCAAGGGCCTACCTGGCATTGCAAATGTTTCTGCCCGGAGAAACAAAACTCAGCACCTCACGTTAATGGTCCCAGTTTGCAGAGCTCCATGGGAACTCTCAAAGCAGCCCGAGTTGGCACAGGTGGCAGCTTGTCCCTGGGCAGCATCTTGATATTCGTGGAAATCTTGCTGCCAGCCTGCCCCTAAGGAACAAGGGCCTACCTGGTACTGACAAAGGCTTCTGCCCGGGAGAACAAAACCCACAACCCTACGTTCCTGGTCTCAGTTTGCAGAGCTCCGTGGGCACCGTCAAAGCAGCGCGAGTTGGCACAAGTGGCAGCTTGTCCCTGGGCGGCATCTTGATATTCGTGGAAATCCAGGAGGCAGCCGCCCTAAATTACGAGAGCCTACCTGGTACTGCAAATGCTTCTGCCCGGGGAAACAAAACTCACCAAGGCAAGTTCCTGGTCTCACTTTGCAGAGCTCCATGGGCACTCTCAAAGCAGCCCGAGTTGGCACAGGTGGCAGCTTGTCCCTGGGTGGCATCTTGATATGCGTGGAAATCCAGCAGGCAGACTGCCTCTAAGGGCTGAGGGCCTACTTGGTACTGACAAAGGCTTCTGCCCTGGAAAACAAAACCCATAACCCCACATACTTTCTCTCAGTTTGAAGAGCTCTGTGGGCACTCTCAAAGCAGCCCGAGTTGGCACAGGTGGCAGCTTGTCCCTGGGCAGCATCTTGATATTCGTGGAAATCCTGCAGGCAGCTGGCCCCCAAGGGCCAACGGCCTACCTGGTACTGACAAAGGCTTCTGCCCAGGAAAACAAAACTCAGAACACCACTTTCCTGGTCTCAGTTTTTAGAGCTCCATGGGCACTCTCAAAGAAGCCCGAGTTGGCACAGGTGGCAGCTTGTCCCTTGGCGGAAACTAGATTTTCGTGGAAATCCTGGTGCCAGTCTCCCCCAAAGGGCCGAGGGCCTACCTGGCCCTGTAAATGTCTCTGCCCGGGAAAACAAAACCCACAAACCCACGTTCCTGGTCTCAGCTTGAAGAACTCCGTGGGCACTCTCAAAGCAGCCCGAGTTGGCCCAGGTGGCAGAATATCCCTGGGCAGCATCTTGATATTCAGGGAAATCTTGCTGTCAGGCTGTCCCTAAGGAACAAGGGCCTACTTGGTACTGACAAAGGCTTCTGCCCTGGAAAACAAAACCCAGCACCCCACGTTTCTGGTCTCAGTTTGCAGAGCTCCATGGGCACTCTCAAAGCAGCGCGAGTTGGCACAGGTGGCAGCTTGTCCCTGGGCAGCATCTTGATATTCGTGGAAATCCAGCAGGCTGCCTGCCCTTAAGGACCGAGGGCCTACCTGGCACTGCAAATGCTTCTGCCCGGAGAAACAAAACTCAGCACCCCAGGTTCATGGTCTCAGTTTGCAGAGCTCCATGGGCACTCTCAAAGCAGCCCGAGTTGGCGCAGGTGGCAGCTTGTCCCTGGGCAGCATCTTGATATTCGTGGAAATCTTGCTGCCAGCCTGCCCCTAAGGAACAAGGGCCTACCTGGTACTGAGAGAGGCTTCTGCCCGGGAAAACAAAACCCACAACCCTACGTTCCTGGTCTCAGTTTGCAGAGCTCCGTGGGCACCCTCAAAGCAGCGCGAGTTGGCACAAGTTGCAGCTTGTCCCTGGGCAGCATTATGATATTCGTGGAAATTCAGCCGCCAGCCTGCCCCTGAGGAACAAGGGCCTATCTGGTACTGACAAAGGCTTCTGCCCTGGAAAACAAAACCCACCACCCCACGTTCCACATCTCAGTTTGCAGAGCTCCATGGGCACACTCAAAGCAGCCCGAGTTGGCACAGGTGGCAATTTGTTCACGGGCGGCATCTTGATATTCGTGGAAATCCTGCAGGCAGCCGGCCCCCAAGGGCCAAGCGCCTACCTGGTACTGACAATGGCTTCTGCCCGGGAAAACAAAACCCACCACCCCACGTTTCTGGTCTCAGTTTGCAGAGCACCATGGGCACTCTCAAAGTAGCGCGAGTTGGCACAAGTGGCAGCTTGTCCCTGGGCAGCATCTTGATATTCGTGGAAATCTTGCTGCCAGCCTGCCCCTAAGGAACAAGGGCCTACCTGGTACTGAGAGAGGCTTCTGCCCGGGAAAACAAAACCCACAACCCTACGTTCCTGGTCTCAGTTTGCAGAGCTCCGTGGGCACCCTCAAAGCAGCGCGAGTTGGCACAGGTGGCAGCTTGTCCCTGGGCAGCATCTTGATATTCGTGGAAATCCAGGAGGCAGCCGGCCCTGAAGTTCCGAGAGCGTGCCTGGTACTTCAAATGCTTCTGCCCGGGGAAACAAAACTCACCAAGGCAAGTTCCTGGTCTAACTTTGCAGAGCTCCATGGGCACTCTCAAAGCAGCCCGAGTAGGCACAGGTGGCAGCTTGTCCCTGGGTGGCATCTTGATATGCGTGGAAATCCAGCAGGCAGACTGCATCTAAGGGCTGAGGGCCTACTTGGTACTGACAAAGGCTTCTGCCCGGGAAAACAAAACCCATAACCCCACATACTTTCTCTCAGTTTGCAGAGCTCCGTGGGCACTCTCAAAGCAGGCCGAGTTGGCACAAGTGGGAGCTTGTCCCTGGGCAGCATCTTGATATTCGTGGAAATCCTGCAGGCAGCTGGCCCCCAAGGCCCAAGGCCTGACCTGGTACTGACAAAGGCTTCTGCCCGGGAAAACAAAACCCATAACCCCACGTTTCTGGTCTCAGTTTGCAGAGCACCATGGGCACTCTCAAAGCAGCCCGAGTTAGCACAGGTGGCAGCTTGTCCCTGGGCAGCATCTTGATATTCGTGGAATTCCAGCAGGCTGCCTGCCCTTAAGGACCGAGGGCCTACCTGGGACTGACAAAGGCTTCTGCCCGGAGAAACAAAACTCAGCACCCCAGGTTCATGGTCTCAGTTTGCAGAGCTCCATGGGCACTCTCAAAACAGCCCGAGTTGGCGCAGGTGGCAGCTTGTCCCTGGGCAGCATCTTGATATTCGTGGAAATCTTGCTGCCAGCCGGCCCCTGAGGAACAAGGGCCTACCTGGCACGGACAAAGGCTTCTGCCCGGGAAAACAAAACCCACAACCCTACGTTCCTGGTCTCAGTTTGCAGAGCTCCGTGGGCACCCCCAAAGCAGCGAGAGTTGGCACAAGTGGCAGCTTGTCCCTGGGCAGCATCTTGATATTCGTGGAAATCCTGCAGGCAGCCGGCCCGCAAGGGCCAAGGGCCTACCTGGTACTGACAAAGGCTTCTGCTCTGGAAAACAAAACCCAGCACCCCACGTTTCTGGTCTCAGTTTGAAGAACTCCGTGGGCACTCTCAAAGCAGCCCGAGTTGGCCCAGGTGGCAGAATATCCCTGGGCAGCATCTTGATATTCAGGGAAATCTTGCTGTCAGGCTGTCCCTAAGGAACAAGGGCCTACTTGGTACTGACAAAGGCTTCTGCCCTGGAAAACAAAACCCAGCACCCCACGTTTCTGGTCTCAGTTTGCAGAGCACCATGGGCACTCTCAAAGCAGCGCGAGTTGGCACAGGTGGCAGCTTGTCCCTGGGCAGCATCTTGATATTCGTGGAAATCCAGCAGGCTGCCTGCCCTTAAGGACCGAGGGCCTACCTGGCACTGCAAATGCTTCTGCCCGGAGAAACAAAACTCAGCACCCCAGGTTCAAGGTCTCAGTTTGCAGAGCTCCGTGGGCACCCTCAAAGCAGCCCGAGTTGGCACAAGTGGCAGCTTGTCCCTGGGCAGCATCTTGATATTCGTGGAAATCCAGCAGGCAGCCTGCCCCTGAGGAACAAGGGCCCAACTGGTACTGACAAAGGCTTCTGCCCGGGAAAACAAAACCCATAACCCCACGTTCCACATCTCAGTTTGCAGAGCTCCGTGGGCACACTCAAAGCAGCCCGAGTTGGCACTGGTGGCAGCTTGTCCCTGGGCAGCATCTTGATATTCATGGAAATCCAGCAGGCTGCCAGCCCTTAAAGACCAAGGGCCTACCTGGCACTGCAAATGTTTCTGCCCTGGCAAACAAAACTCAGCACCTCACGTTTATGGTCCCAGTTTGCAGAGCTCCATGGGCACTCTCAAAGCAGCCCGAGTTGGCACAAGTGGGAGCTTGTCCCTGGGCAGCATCTTGATATTCGTGGAAATCCAGCCGGCAGCCTGCCCCTATGGAACAAGGGCCCACCTGGTACTCACAAAGGCTTCTGACCGGGAAAACAAAACTCACCACCCCACGTTCCTGGTCTCAGTTTGCAGAGCGCCATGGGCACTCTCAAAGCAGCCCGAGTTGGCACAGGTGGCAGCTCCTCCGTGGGCAGCATCATGATATTCATTGAAATTCAGTAGGCTGACGGCCCTGAAAGACCATGGGCCTACCTAGTACTGACAAAGGCTTCTGCCCGGGAAAAAAAAACTCAGCACCCCACCGTCCTGGCCACAGTTTGCAGAGCTCCGTGGGCACTCTCAAAGCAGCCCGAGTTGGCACAGGTGGCAGCTTGTCCCTGGGCAGCATCTTGATATTCGTGGAAATCTTGCTGCCAGCCTGCCCCTAAGTGTGGAGTGCCTACCTGGTACTGAGAGAGGCTTCTGTCCGGGAAAACAAAACCCACAGTCCTACGTTCCTGGTCTCACTTTGCAGAGCTCCGTGGGCACCCTCAAAGCACGGCGAGTTGGCACAGGTGGAAGCTTGTCCCTGGGCAGCATCTTGATATTCGTGGAAATTGAGCCGGCAGCCTGCCCCTGAGGAACAAGGGCCCTCCTGGTCCTGACAAAGGGTTCTGCCCAGGGAAACAAAACCCACCACCCCACGTTTCTGGTCTCAGTTTGCAGAGCACCATGGGCACTCTCAAAGCAGCCCGAGTTGGCACAGGTGGCAGCTTGTCCCTGGGCGGCATCTTGATATTCGTGGAAATCCTGCAGGCAGCCGGCCCCCAAGTGCCAAGGGCCTACCTGCTACTGACAAAGGCTTCTGCTCTGGAAAACAAAACCCAGCAACCCACGTTTCTGGTCTCAGTTTGCAGAGCACCATGGGCACTCTCAAAGCAGCGCGAGTTGGCACAGGTGGCAGCTTGTCCTTTGGCAGCATCTTGATATTCATGGAAATCCAGCAGGCTGCCTGCCCTCAAAGACCAAGGGCCTACCTGGCATTGCAAATGTTTCTGCCCAGAGAAACAAAACTCAGCACCTCACGTTAATGGTCCCAGTTTGCAGAGCTCCATGGGAACTCTCAAAGCAGCCCGAGTTGGCACAGGTGGCAGCTTGTCCCTGGGCAGCATCTTGATATTCGTGGAAATCTTGCTGCCAGCCTGCCCCTAAGGAACAAGGGCCTACCTGGTACTGAGAGAGGCTTCTGCCCGGGAGAACAAAACCCACAACCCTACGTTCCTGGTCTCAGTTTGCAGAGCTCCGTGGGCACCGTCAAAGCAGCGCGAGTTGGCACAAGTGGAAGCTTGTCCCTGGGCGGCATCTTGATATTCGTGGAAATCCAGGAGGCAGCCGCCCTAAATTACGAGAGCCTACCTGGTACTGCAAATGCTTCTGCCCGGGGAAACAAAACTCACCAAGGCAAGTTCCTGGTCTCACTTTGCAGAGCTCCATGGGCACTCTCAAAGCAGCCCGAGTTGGCACAGGTGGCAGCTTGTCCCTGGGTGGCATCTTGATATGCGTGGAAATCCAGCAGGCAGACTGCCTCTAAGGGCTGAGGGCCTACTTGGTACTGACAAAGGCTTCTGCCCTGGAAAACAAAACCCATAACCCCACATACTTTCTCTCAGTTTGAAGAGCTCTGTGGGCACTCTCAAAGCAGCCCGAGTTGGCACAGGTGGCAGCTTGTCCCTGGGCAGCATCTTGATATTCGTGGAAATCCTGCAGGCAGCTGGCCCCCAAGGGCCAACGGCCTACCTGGTACTGACAAAGGCTTCTGCCCAGGAAAACAAAACTCAGAACACCACTTTCCTGGTCTCAGTTTTTAGAGCTCCATGGGCACTCTCAAAGAAGCCCGAGTTGGCACAGGTGGCAGCTTGTCCCTTGGCGGAAACTAGATTTTCGTGGAAATCCTGGTGCCAGTCTCCCCCAAAGGGCCGAGGGCCTACCTGGCCCTGTAAATGTCTCTGCCCGGGAAAACAAAACCCACAAACCCACGTTCCTGGTCTCAGCTTGAAGAACTCCGTGGGCACTCTCAAAGCAGCCCGAGTTGGCACAGGTGGCAGAATATCCCTGGGCAGCATCTTGATATTCAGGGAAATCTTGCTGTCAGGCTGTCCCTAAGGAACAAGGGCCTACTTGGTACTGACAAAGGCTTCTGCCCTGGAAAACAAAACCCAGCACCCCACGTTTCTGGTCTCAGTTTGCAGAGCACCATGGGCACTCTCAAAGCAGCGCGAGTTGGCACAGGTGGCAGCTTGTCCCTGGGCAGCATCTTGATATTCGTGGAAATCCAGCAGGCTGCCTGCCCTTAAGGACCGAGGGCCTACCTGGCACTGCAAATGCTTCTGCCCGGAGAAACAAAACTCAGCACCCCAGGTTCATGGTCTCAGTTTGCAGAGCTCCATGGGCACTCTCAAAGCAGCCCGAGTTGGCGCAGGTGGCAGCTTGTCCCTGGGCAGCATCTTGATATTCGTGGAAATCTTGCTGCCAGCCTGCCCCTAAGGAACAAGGGCCTACCTGGTACTGAGAGAGGCTTCTGCCCGGGAAAACAAAACCCACAACCCTACGTTCCTGGTCTCAGTTTGCAGAGCTCCGTGGGCACCCTCAAAGCAGCGCGAGTTGGCACAAGTTGCAGCTTGTCCCTGGGCAGCATTATGATATTCGTGGAAATTCAGCCGCCAGCCTGCCCCTGAGGAACAAGGGCCTATCTGGTACTGACAAAGGCTTCTGCCCTGGAAAACAAAACCCACCACCCCACGTTCCACATCTCAGTTTGCAGAGCTCCATGGGCACACTCAAAGCAGCCCGAGTTGGCACAGGTGGCAGCTTGTCCCTGGGCAGCATCTTGATATTCGTGGAAATCTTGCTGCCAGCCTGCCCCTAAGGAACAAGGGCCTACCTCGTACTGAGAGAGGCTTCTGCCCGGGAAAACAAAACCCACAACCCTACGTTCCTGGTCTCAGTTTGCAGAGCTCCGTGGGCACCCTCAAAGCAGCGCGAGTTGGCACAGGTGGCAGCTTGTCCCTGGGCAGCATCTTGATATTCGTGGAAATCCAGGAGGCAGCCGGCCCTGAAGTTCCGAGAGCCTGCCTGGTACTTCAAATGCTTCTGCCCGGGGAAACAAAACTCACCAAGGCAAGTTCCTGGTCTAACTTTGCAGAGCTCCATGGGCACTCTCAAAGCAGCCCGAGTAGGCACAGGTGGCAGCTTGTCCCTGGGTGGCATCTTGATATGCGTGGAAATCCAGCAGGCAGACTGCATCTAAGGGCTGAGGGCCTACTTGGTACTGACAAAGGCTTCTGCCCGGGAAAACAAAACCCATAACCCCACATACTTTCTCTCAGTTTGAAGAGCTCCGTGGGCACTCTCAAAGCAGGCCGAGTTGGCACAAGTGGGAGCTTGTCCCTGGGCAGCATCTTGATATTCGTGGAAATCCTGCAGGCAGCTGGCCCCCAAGGGCCAAGGCCTGACCTGGTACTGAGAGAGGCTTCTGCCCGGGAAAACAAAACCCATAACCCCACGTTTCTGGTCTCAGTTTGCAGAGCACCATGGGCACTCTCAAAGCAGCCCGAGTTAGCACAGGTGGCAGCTTGTCCCTGGGCAGCATCTTGATATTCGTGGAATTCCAGCAGGCTGCCTGCCCTTAAGGACCGAGGGCCTACCTGGGACTGACAAAGGCTTCTGCCCGGAGAAACAAAACTCAGCACCCCAGGTTCATGGTCTCAGTTTGCAGAGCTCCATGGGCACTCTCAAAACAGCCCGAGTTGGCGCAGGTGGCAGCTTGTCCCTGGGCAGCATCTTGATATTCGTGGAAATCTTGCTGCCAGCCGGCCCCTGAGGAACAAGGGCCTACCTGGCACGGACAAAGGCTTCTGCCCGGGAAAACAAAACCCACAACCCTACGTTCCTGGTCTCAGTTTGCAGAGCTCCGTGGGCACCCCCAAAGCAGCGCGAGTTGACACAAGTAGCAGCTTGTCCCTGGGCAGCATCTTGATATTCGTGGAAATCCAGCCGTCATCCTGCCCCTGAGGAAGAAGGGCCCTCCTGGTACTGAAAAAGGCTTCTGCCCGGGAAAACAAAACCCATAACCCCACGTTCCACATCTCAGTTTGCAGAGCTCCGTGGGCACCCTCAAAGCAGCCCGAGTTGGCACAGGTGGCAGCTTGTCCCTGGGCGGCATCTTGATATTCGTGGAAATCCAGCAGGCAGCCGGCCCGCAAGGGCCAAGGGCCTACCTGGTACTGACAAAGGCTTCTGCTCTGGAAAACAAAACCCAGCACCCCACGTTTCTGGTCTCAGTTTGAAGAACTCCGTGGGCACTCTCAAAGCAGCCCGAGTTGGCCCAGGTGGCAGAATATCCCTGGGCAGCATCTTGATATTCAGGGAAATCTTGCTGTCAGGCTGTCCCTAAGGAACAAGGGCCTACTTGGTACTGACAAAGGCTTCTGCCCTGGAAAACAAAACCCAGCACCCCACGTTTCTGGTCTCAGTTTGCAGAGCACCATGGGCACTCTCAAAGCAGCGCGAGTTGGCACAGGTGGCAGCTTGTCCCTGGGCAGCATCTTGATATTCGTGGAAATCCAGCAGGCTGCCTGCCCTTAAGGACCGAGGGCCTACCTGGCACTGCAAATGCTTCTGCCCGGAGAAACAAAACTCAGCACCCCAGGTTCATGGTCTCAGTTTGCAGAGCTCCATGGGCACTCTCAAAGCAGCCCGAGTTGGCGCAGGTGGCAGCTTGTCCCTGGGCAGCATCTTGATATTCGTGGAAATCTTGCTGCCAGCCTGCCCCTAAGGAACAAGGGCCTACCTGGTACTGAGAGAGGCTTCTGCCCGGGAAAACAAAACCCACAACCCTACGTTCCTGGTCTCAGTTTGCAGAGCTCCGTGGGCACTCTCAAAGCAGCGCGAGTTGGCACAGGTGGCAATTTGTTCATGGGCGGCATCTTGATATTCGTGGAAATCCTGCAGGCAGCCGGCCCCCAAGGGCCAAGCGCCTACCTGGTACTGACAATGGCTTCTGCCCGGGAAAACAAAACCCAGCACCCCACGTTTCTGGTCTCAGTTTGCAGAGCACCATGGGCACTCTCAAAGCAGCCCGAGTTGGCGCAGGTGGCAGCTTGTCCCTGGGCAGCATCTTGATATTCGTGGAAATCTTGCTGCCAGCCTGCCCCTAAGGAACAAGGGCCTACCTGGTACTGAGAGAGGCTTCTGCCCGGGAGAACAAAACCCACAACCCTACGTTCCTGGTCTCAGTTTGCAGAGCTCCGTGGGCACCCTCAAAGCAGCGCGAGTTGGCACAAGTGGAAGCTTGTCCCTGGGCAGCATCTTGATATTCGTGGAAATCCAGGAGGCAGCCGGCCCTGAATTACGAGAGCCTACCTGGTACTGCAAATGCTTCTGCCCGGGGAAACAAAACTCAGCACCCCACGTTCCTGGTCTCACTTTGTAGAGCTCCATGAGCACTCTCAAAGCAGCGCAGGTGTTGGCACAGGTGGCAGCTTGTCCCTGGGTGGCATCTTGATATGCGTGGAAATCCAGCAGGCAGACTGCCTCTAAGGGCTGAGGGCCTACTTGGTAGTGACAAAGGCTTCTGCCCTGGAAAACAAAACCCATAACCCCACATACTTTCTCTCAGTTAGAAGAGCTCCATGGGCACTCTCAAAGCAGCGTGAGTTGGCACAGGTGGCAGCTTGTCCCTGGGCAGCATCTTGATATTCGTGGAAATCCTGCAGGCTGCCTGCCCTTAAGGACCGAGGGCCTACCTGGCATTTCAAATGCTTCTGCCCGGAGAAACAAAACTCAGCAACACAGGTTCATGGTCTCAGTTTGCAGAGCTCCATGGGCACTCTCAAAGCAGCCCGAGTTGGCACAGGTGGCAGCTTGTCCCTGGGCAGCATCTTGATATTCGTGGAAATCTTGCTGCCAGCCTGCCCCTAAGAAACAAGGGCCTACCTGGTACTGAGAGAGGCTTCTGCCCGGGAAAACAAAACCCACAACCTTACGTTCCTGGTCTCAGTTTGCAGAGCTCCGTGGGCACCCTCAAAGCAGCCCGAGTTGGCACAAGTGGCAGCTTGTCCCTGGGCAGCATCTTGATATTCGTGGAAATCCAGCAGGCAGCCTGCCCCTGAGGAACAAGGGCCCAACTGGTACTGACAAAGGCTTCTGCCCGGGAAAACAAAACCCATAACCCCACGTTCCACATCTCAGTTTGCAGAGCTCCGTGGGCACACTCAAAGCAGCCCGAGTTGGCACAGGTGGCAGCTTGTCCCTGGGCAGCATCTTGATATTCATGGAAATCCAGCAGGCTGCCAGCCCTTAAAGACCAAGGGCCTACCTGGCACTGCAAATGTTTCTGCCCTGGCAAACAAAACTCAGCACCTCACGTTTATGGTCCCAGTTTGCAGAGCTCCATGGGCACTCTCAAAGCAGCCCGAGTTGGCACAAGTGGGAGCTTGTCCCTGGGCAGCATCTTGATATTCGTGGAAATCCAGCCGGCAGCCTGCCCCTATGGAACAAGGGCCCACCTGGTACTCACAAAGGCTTCTGACCGGGAAAACAAAACTCAGCACCCCACGTTCCTGGTCTCAGTTTGCAGAGCGCCATGGGCACTCTCAAAGCAGCCCGAGTTGGCACAGGTGGCAGCTCCTCCGTGGGCAGCATCATGATATTCATTGAAATTCAGTAGGCTGACGGCCCTGAAAGACCATGGGCCTACCTAGTACTGACAAAGGCTTCTGCCCGGGAAAAAAAAACTCAGCACCCCACCGTCCTGGCCACAGTTTGCAGAGCTCCGTGGGCACTCTCAAAGCAGCCCGAGTTGGCACAGGTGGCAGCTTGTCCCTGGGCAGCATCTTGATATTCGTGGAAATCTTGCTGCCAGCCTGCCCCTAAGTGTGGAGTGCCTACCTGGTACTGAGAGAGGCTTCTGTCCGGGAAAACAAAACCCACAGTCCTACGTTCCTGGTCTCACTTTGCAGAGCTCCGTGGGCACCCTCAAAGCAGCGCGAGTTGGCACAGGTGGAAGCTTGTCCCTGGGCAGCATCTTGATATTCGTGGAAATTGAGCCGGCAGCCTGCCCCTGAGGAACAAGGGCCCTCCTGGTCCTGACAAAGGGTTCTGCCCAGGGAAACAAAACCCACCACCCCACGTTTCTGGTCTCAGTTTGCAGAGCACCATGGGCACTCTCAAAGCAGCCCGAGTTGGCACAGGTGGCAGCTTGTCCCTGGGCGGCATCTTGATATTCGTGGAAATCCTGCAGGCAGCCGGCCCCCAAGTGCCAAGGGCCTACCTGGTACTGACAAAGGCTTCTGCTCTGGAAAACAAAACCCAGCAACCCACGTTTCTGGTCTCAGTTTGCAGAGCACCATGGGCACTCTCAAAGCAGCGCGAGTTGGCACAGGTGGCAGCTTGTCCTTTGGCAGCATCTTGATATTCATGGAAATCCAGCAGGCTGCCTGCCCTCAAAGACCAAGGGCCTACCTGGCATTGCAAATGTTTCTGCCCAGAGAAACAAAACTCAGCACCTCACGTTAATGGTCCCAGTTTGCAGAGCTCCATGGGAACTCTCAAAGCAGCCCGAGTTGGCACAGGTGGCAGCTTGTCCCTGGGCAGCATCTTGATATTCGTGGAAATCTTGCTGCCAGCCTGCCCCTAAGGAACAAGGGCCTACCTGGTACTGACAAAGGCTTCTGCCCGGGAGAACAAAACCCACAACCCTACGTTCCTGGTCTCAGTTTGCAGAGCTCCGTGGGCACCGTCAAAGCAGCGCGAGTTGGCACAAGTGGAAGCTTGTCCCTGGGCGGCATCTTGATATTCGTGGAAATCCAGGAGGCAGCCGCCCTAAATTACGAGAGCCTACCTGGTACTGCAAATGCTTCTGCCCGGGGAAACAAAACTCACCAAGGCAAGTTCCTGGTCTCACTTTGCAGAGCTCCATGGGCACTCTCAAAGCAGCCGAGTTGGCACAGGTGGCAGCTTGTCCCTGGGTGGCATCTTGATATGCGTGGAAATCCAGCAGGCAGACTGCCTCTAAGGCTGAGGGCCTACTTGGTACTGACAAAGGCTTCTGCCCTGGAAAACAAAACCCATAACCCCACATACTTTCTCTCAGTTTGAAGAGCTCTGTGGGCACTCTCAAAGCAGCCCGAGTTGGCACAGGTGGCAGCTTGTCCCTGGGCAGCATCTTGATATTCGTGGAAATCCAGCAGGCAGCTGGCCCCCAAGGGCCAATGGCCTACCTGGTACTGACAAAGGCTTCTGCCCAGGAAAACAAAACTCAGAACACCACTTTCCTGGTCTCAGTTTTTAGAGCTCCATGGGCACTCTCAAAGAAGCCCGAGTTGGCACAGGTGGCAGCTTGTCCCTTGGCGGAAACTAGATTTTCGTGGAAATCCTGGTGCCAGTCTCCCCCAAAGGCCGAGGGCCTACCTGGCCCTGTAAATGTCTCTGCCCGGGAAAACAAAACCCACAAACCCACGTTCCTGGTCTCAGCTTGAAGAACTCCGTGGGCACTCTCAAAGCAGCCCGAGTTGGCCCAGGTGGCAGAATATCCCTGGGCAGCATCTTGATATTCAGGGAAATCTTGCTGTCAGGCTGTCCCTAAGGAACAAGGGCCTACTTGGTACTGACAAAGGCTTCTGCCCTGGAAAACAAAACCCAGCACCCCACGTTTCTGGTCTCAGTTTGCAGAGCACCATGGGCACTCTCAAAGCAGCGCGAGTTGGCACAGGTGGCAGCTTGTCCCTGGGCAGCATCTTGATATTCGTGGAAATCCAGCAGGCTGCCTGCCCTTAAGGACCGAGGGCCTACCTGGCACTGCAAATGCTTCTGCCCGGAGAAACAAAACTCAGCACCCCAGGTTCATGGTCTCAGTTTGCAGAGCTCCATGGGCACTCTCAAAGCAGCCCGAGTTGGCACAGGTGGCAGCTTGTCCCTGGGGGTGGCATCTTGATATTCGTGGAAATCTTGCAGGCAGACTGCCCCTAAGGGCTGAGGGCCTACTTGGTACTGAGAAAGGCTTCTGCCCGGGAAAACAAAACCCACAACCCCACGTACCTTCTCTCAGTTTGAAGAGCTCCGTGGGCACTCTCAAAGCAGGCCGAGTTGGCACAAGTGGCAGGTTGTCCCTGGGCAGCATCTTGATATTCGTGGAAATCCTGCAGGCAGCTGCCCCCAAGGCCAAGGCCTGAACTGGTACTGACAAAGGCTTCTGCCCGGGAAAACAAAACCCATAAACCCCACGTTCCTGGTCTCAGTTTGCAGAGCTCCGTGGGCACACTCAAAGCAGCCCGAGTTGGCCCAGGTGGCAGCTTGTCCCTGGGTGGCATCTTGATATTCAGGGAAATCCAGCAGGCTGCCAGCCCTTAAAGACCAAGGGCCTACCTGGCACTGCAAAGGTTTCTGCCCTGGCAAACAAAACCCAGCACCCCACGTTTCTGGTCCCAGTTTGCAGAGCTCCATGGGCACTCTCAAAGCAGCCCGAGTTGGCACAAGTGGGAGCTTGTCCCTGGGCAGCATCTTGATATTCGTGGAAATCCAGCAGGCAGCCTGCCCCTATGGAACAAGGGCCTACCTGGTACTCACAAAGGCTTCTGCCCGGGAAAACAAAACTCACCACCCCACGTTCCTGGTCTCAGTTTGCAGAGCGCCATGGGCACTCTCAAAGCAGCCCGAGTTGGCACAGGTGGCAGCTCCTCCGTGGGCAGCATCATGATATTCATTGAAATTCAGTAGGCTGACGGCCCTGAAAGACCATGGGCCTACCTAGTACTGACAAAGGCTTCTGCCCGGGAAAAAAAAACTCAGCACCCCACCGTCCTGGCCACAGTTTGCAGAGCTCCGTGGGCACTCTCAAAGCAGCCCGAGTTGGCACAGGTGGCAGCTTGTCCCTGGGCAGCATCTTGATATTCGTGGAAATCTTGCTGCCAGCCTGCCCCTAAGTGTGGAGTGCCTACCTGGTACTGAGAGAGGCTTCTGTCCGGGAAAACAAAACCCACAGTCCTACGTTCCTGGTCTCACTTTGCAGAGCTCCGTGGGCACCCTCAAAGCACGGCGAGTTGGCACAGGTGGAAGCTTGTCCCTGGGCAGCATCTTGATATTCGTGGAAATTGAGCCGGCAGCCTGCCCCTGAGGAACAAGGGCCCTCCTGGTCCTGACAAAGGGTTCTGCCCAGGGAAACAAAACCCACCACCCCACGTTTTCTGGTCTCAGTTTGCAGAGGCACCATGGGCACTCTCAAAGCAGCCCGAGTTGGCACAGGTGGCAGTTTGTCCCTGGGCGGCATCTTGATATTCGTGGAAATCCTGCAGGCAGCCGGCCCCCCAAGTGCCAAGGGCCTACTGGTACTGACAAAGGCTTCTGCTCTGGAAAACAAAACCCAGCAACCCACGTTTCTGGTCTCAGTTTGCAGAGCACCATGGGCACTCTCAAAGCAGCGCGAGTTGGCACAGGTGGCAGCTTGTCCTTTGGCAGCATCTTGATATTCATGGAAATCCAGCAGGCTGCCTGCCCTCAAAGACCAAGGGCCTACCTGGCATTGCAAATGTTTCTGCCCAGAGAAACAAAACTCAGCACCTCACGTTAATGGTCCCAGTTTGCAGAGCTCCATGGGAACTCTCAAAGCAGCCCGAGTTGGCACAGGTGGCAGCTTGTCCCTGGGCAGCATCTGATATTCGTGGAAATCTTGCTGCCAGCCTGCCCCTAAGGAACAAGGGCCTACCTGGTACTGACAAAGGCTTCTGCCCCGGGAGAACAAAACCCACAACCCTACATTCCTGGTCTCAGTTTGCAGAGCTCCGTGGGCACCGTCAAAGCAGCGCGAGTTGGCACAAGTGGAAGCTTGTCCCTGGGCGGCATCTTGATATTCGTGGAAATCCAGGAGGCAGCCGCCCTAAATTACGAGAGCCTACCTGGTACTGCAAATGCTTCTGCCCGGGGAAACAAAACTCACCAAGGCAAGTTCCTGGTCTCACTTTGCAGAGCTCCATGGGCACTCTCAAAGCAGCCCGAGTTGGCACAGGTGGCAGCTTGTCCCTGGGTGGCATCTTGATATGCGTGGAAATCCAGCAGGCAGACTGCCTCTAAGGGCTGAGGGCCTACTTGGTACTGACAAAGGCTTCTGCCCTGGAAAACAAAACCCATAACCCCACATACTTTCTCTCAGTTTGAAGAGCTCTGTGGGCACTCTCAAAGCAGCCCGAGTTGGCACAGGTGGCAGCTTGTCCCTGGGCAGCATCTTGATATTCGTGGAAATCCTGCAGGCAGCTGGCCCCCAAGGGCCAATGGCCTACCTGGTACTGACAATGGCTTCTGCCCAGGAAAACAAAACTCAGAACACCACTTTCCTGGTCTCAGTTTTTAGAGCTCCATGGGCACTCTCAAAGAAGCCCGAGTTGGCACAGGTGGCAGCTTGTCCCTTGGCGGAAAACTAGATTTTCGTGGAAATCCTGGTGCCTGTCTCCCCCAAAAGGGCCGAGGGCCTACCTGGCCCTGTAAATGTCTCTGCCCGGGAAAACAAAACCCACAAACCCACGTTCCTGGTCTCAGCTTGAAGAACTCCGTGGGCACTCTCAAAGCAGCCCGAGTTGGCCCAGGTGGCAGAATATCCCTGGGCAGCATCTTAAAATTCAGGGAAATCTTGCTGTCAGGCTGTCCCTAAGGAACAAGGGCCTACTTGGTACTGACAAAGGCTTCTGCCCTGGAAAACAAAACCCAGCACCCCCACGTTTCTGGTCTCAGTTTGCAGAGCACCATGGGCACTCTCAAAGCAGCGCGAGTTGGCACAGGTGGCAGCTTGTCCCTGGGCAGCATCTTGATATTCGTGGAAATCCAGCAGGCTGCCTGCCCTTAAGGACCGAGGGCTACCTGGCACTGCAAATGCTTCTGCCCGGAGAAACAAAACTCAGCACCCCAGGTTCATGGTCTCAGTTTGCAGAGCTCCATGGGCACTCTCAAAGCAGCCCGAGTTGGCGCAGGTGGCAGCTTGTCCCTGGGCAGCATCTTGATATTCGTGGAAATCTTGCTGCCAGCCTGCCCCTATGGAACAAGGGCCTACCTGGTACTGAGAGAGGCTTCTGCCCGGGAAAACAAAACCCACAACCCTACGTTCCTGGTCTCAGTTTGCAGAGCTCCGTGGGCACCCTCAAAGCAGCGCGAGTTGGCACAAGTTGCAGCTTGTCCCTGGGCAGCATTATGATATTCGTGGAAATTCAGCCGCCAGCCTGCCCCTGAGGAACAAGGGCCTATCTGGTACTGACAAAGGCTTCTGCCCTGGAAAACAAAACCCACCACCCCACGTTCCACATCTCAGTTTGCAGAGCTCCATGGGCACACTCAAAGCAGCCCGAGTTGGCACAGGTGGCAGCTTGTCCCTGGGCAGCATCTTGATATTCGTGGAAATCTTGCTGCCAGCCTGCCCCTAAGGAACAAGGGCCTACCTCGTACTGAGAGAGGCTTCTGCCTGGGAAAACAAAACCCAGCACCCCACGTTTCTGGTCTCAGTTTGCAGAGCACCATGGGCACTCTCAAAGTAGCGCGAGTTGGCACAAGTGGCAGCTTGTCCCTGGGCAGCATCTTGATATTCGTGGAAATCTTGCTGCCAGCCTGCCCCTAAGGAACAAGGGCCTACCTGGTACTGAGAGAGGCTTCTGCCCGGGGGAAAACAAAACCCACAACCCTACGTTCCTGGTCTCAGTTTGCAGAGCTCCGTGGGCACCCTCAAAGCAGCGCGAGTTGGCACAGGTGGCAGCTTGTCCCTGGGCAGCATCTTGATATTCGTGGAAATCCAGGAGGCAGCCGGCCCTGAAGTTCCGAGAGCGTGCCTGATACTTCAAATGCTTCTGCCCGGGGGGAAACAAAACTCACCAAGGCAAGTTCCTGGTCTAACTTTGCAGAGCTCCATGGGCACTCTCAAAGCAGCCCGAGTAGGCACAGGTGGCAGCTTGTCCCTGGGTGGCATCTTGATATGCGTGGAAATCCAGCAGGCAGACTGCATCTAAGGGCTGAGGGCCTACATGGTACTGACAAAGGCTTCTGCCCAGGAAAACAAAACCCATAAACCCACATACTTTCTCTCAGTTTGAAGAGCTCCGTGGGCACTCTCAAAGCAGGCCGAGTTGGCACAAGTGGGAGCTTGTCCCTGGGCAGCATCTTGATATTCGTGGAAATCCTGCAGGCAGCTGGCCCCCAAGGGCCAAGGCCTGACCTGGTACTGACAAAGGCTTCTGCCCGGGAAAACAAAACCCATAACCCCACGTTTCTGGTCTCAGTTTGCAGAGCACCATGGGCACTCTCAAAGCAGCCCGAGTTAGCACAGGTGGCAGCTTGTCCCTGGGCAGCATCTTGATATTCGTGGAATTCCAGCAGGCTGCCTGCCCTTAAGGACCGAGGGCCTCTCACCCAACTGGGGACTGACAAAGGCTTCTGCCCGGAGAAACAAAACTCAGCACCCCAGGTTCATGGTCTCAGTTTGCAGAGCTCCATGGGCACTCTCAAAACAGCCCGAGTTGGCGCAGGTGGCAGCTTGTCCCTGGGCAGCATCTTGATATTCGTGGGAGGGGGAGGGGGGTGGGAAATCTTGCTGCCAGCCTGCCCCTGAGGAACAAGGGCCTACCTGGCACGGACAAAGGCTTCTGCCCGGGAAAACAAAACCCACAACCCTACGTTCCTGGTCTCAGTTTGCAGAGCTCCGTGGGCACCCCCAAAGCAGCGCGAGTTGGCACAAGTGGCAGCTTGTCCCTGGGCAGCATCTTGATATTCGTGGAAATCCAGCCGTCATCCTGCCCCTGAGGAAGAAGGGCCCTCCTGGTACTGAAAAAGGCTTCTGCCCGGGAAAACAAAACCCATAACCCCACGTTCCACATCTCAGTTTGCAGAGCTCCGTGGGCACCCTCAAAGCAGCCCGAGTTGGCACAGGTGGCAGCTTGTCCCTGGGCGGCATCTTGATATTCGTGGAAATCCAGCAGGCAGCCGGCCCGCAAGGGCCAAGGGCCTACCTGGTACTGACAAAGGCTTCTGCTCTGGAAAACAAAACCCAGCACCCCACGTTTCTGGTCTCAGTTTGAAGAACTCCGTGGGCACTCTCAAAGCAGCCCGAGTTGGCCCAGGTGGCAGAATATCCCTGGGCAGCATCTTGATATTCAGGGAAATCTTGCTGTCAGGCTGTCCCTAAGGAACAAGGGCCTACTTGGTACTGACAAAGGCTTCTGCCCTGGAAAACAAAACCCAGCACCCCACGTTTCTGGTCTCAGTTTGCAGAGCACCATGGGCACTCTCAAAGCAGCCCGAGTTAGCACAGGTGGCAGCTTGTCCCTGGGCAGCATCTTGATATTCGTGGAATTCCAGCAGGCTGCCTGCCCTTAAGGACCGAGGGCCTACCTGGGACTGCAAATGCTTCTGCCGGAGAAACAAAACTCAGCACCCCAGGTTCATGGTCTCAGTTTTGCAGAGCTCCATGGGCACTCTCAAAGCAGCCCGAGTTGGCGCAGGTGGCAGCTTGTCCCTGGGCAGCATCTTGATATTCGTGGAAATCTTGCTGCCAGCCTGCCCCTAAGGAACAAGGGCCTACCTGGTACTGAGAGAGGCTTCTGCCCGGGAAAACAAAACCCACAACCCTACGTTCCTGGTCTCAGTTTGCAGAGCTCCGTGGGCACTCTCAAAGCAGCGCGAGTTGGCACAAGTTGCAGCTTGTCCCTGGGCAGCATTATGATATTCGTGGAAATTCAGCCGCCAGCCTGCCCCTGAGGAACAAGGGCCTATCTGGTACTGACAAATGCTTCTGCCCTGGAAAACAAAACCCACCACCCCACGTTCCACATCTCAGTTTGCAGAGCTCCATGGGCACACTCAAAGCAGCCCGAGTTGGCACAGGTGGCAATTTGTTCATGGGCGGCATCTTGATATTCGTGGAAATCCTGCAGGCAGCCGGCCCCCAAGGGCCAAGCGCCTACCTGGTACTGACAATGGCTTCTGCCCGGGAAAACAAAACCCAGCACCCCACGTTTCTGGTCTCAGTTTGCAGAGCACCATGGGCACTCTCAAAGTAGCGCGAGTTGGCACAAGTGGCAGCTTGTCCCTGGGCAGCATCTTGATATTCGTGGAAATCTTGCTGCCAGCCTGCCCCTAAGGAACAAGGGCCTACCTCGTACTGAGAGAGGCTTCTGCCCGGGAAAACAAAACCCACAACCCTACGTTCCTGGTCTCAGTTTGCAGAGCTCCGTGGGCACCCTCAAAGCAGCGAGAGTTGGCACAGGTGGCAGCTTGTCCCTGGGCAGCATCTTGATATTCGTGGAAATCCAGGAGGCAGCCGGCCCTGAAGTTCCGAGAGCGTGCCTGGTACTTCAAATGCTTCTGCCCGGGGAAACAAAACTCACCAAGGCAAGTTCCTGGTCTAACTTTGCAGAGCTCCATGGGCACTCTCAAAGCAGCCCGAGTAGGCACAGGTGGCAGCTTGTCCCTGGGTGGCATCTTGATATGCGTGGAAATCCAGCAGGCAGACTGCATCTAAGGGCTGAGGGCCTACTTGGTACTGACAAAGGCTTCTGCCCGGGAAAACAAAACCCATAACCCCACATACTTTCTCTCAGTTTGAAGAGCTCCGTGGGCACTCTCAAAGCAGGCCGAGTTGGCACAAGTGGGAGCTTGTCCCTGGGCAGCATCTTGATATTCGTGGAAATCCTGCAGGCAGCTGGCCCCCAAGGGCCAAGGCCTGACCTGGTACTGACAAAGGCTTCTGCCCTGGAAAACAAAACCCAGCACCCCACGTTTCTGGTCTCAGTTTGCAGAGCACCATGGGCACTCTCAAAGCAGCCCGAGTTAGCACAGGTGGCAGCTTGTCCCTGGGCAGCATCTTGATATTCGTGGAATTCCAGCAGGCTGCCTGCCCTTAAGGACCGAGGGCCTACCTGGGACTGACAAAGGCTTCTGCCCGGAGAAACAAAACTCAGCACCCCAGGTTCATGGTCTCAGTTTGCAGAGCTCCATGGGCACTCTCAAAACAGCCCGAGTTGGCGCAGGTGGCAGCTTGTCCCTGGGCAGCATCTTGATATTCGTGGAAATCTTGCTGCCAGCCGGCCCCTGAGGAACAAGGGCCTACCTGGCACGGACAAAGGCTTCTGCCCGGGAAAACAAAACCCACAACCCTACGTTCCTGGTCTCAGTTTGCAGAGCTCCGTGGGCACCCCCAAAGCAGCGCGAGTTGGCACAAGTGGAAGCTTGTCCCTGGGCAGCATCTTGATATTCGTGGAAATCCAGCCGTCATCCTGCCCCTGAGGAACAAGGGCCCTCCTGGTACTGAAAAAGGCTTCTGCCCGGGAAAACAAAACCCATAACCCCACGTTCCACATCTCAGTTTGCAGAGCTCCGTGGGCACCCTCAAAGCAGCCCGAGTTGGCACAGGTGGCAGCTTGTCCCTGGGCGGCATCTTGATATTCGTGGAAATCCTGCAGGCAGCCCGCCCGCAAGGGCCAAGGGCCTACCTGGTACTGACAAAGGCTTCTGCTCTGGAAAACAAAACCCAGCACCCCACGTTTCTGGTCTCAGTTTGCAGAGCACCATGGGCACTCTCAAAGCAGCGCGAGTTGGCACAGGTGGCAGCTTGTCCTTTGGCAGCATCTTGATATTCATGGAAATCCAGCAGGCTGCCTGCCCTCAAAGACCAAGGGCCTACCTGGCACTGCAAATATTTCTGCCCAGAGAAACAAAACTCAGCACCTCACGTTAATGGTCCCAGTTTGCAGAGCTCCATGGGCACCCTCAAAGCAGCCCGAGTTGGCACAGGTGGCAGCTTGTCCCATGGCAGCATCTTGATATTTGGGGAAATCTTGCTGCCAGCCTGCCCCTAAGGAACAAGGACCCTCCTGGTACTGACAAAGGCTTCTGCCCGGGGAAAGAAAACCCACCACTCCACGTTCCATATCTCAGTTTGCAGAGCTCCATGGGCACTCTCAAAGCAGCCCAAGTTGGCACAGGTGGCAGCTTGTCCCTGGGCAGCATCTTGATATTTGTGGAAATCCAGCAGGCAGCCGTCCCCCAAGGGCCAAGGGCCGACCTGGTACTGACAAAGGCTTCTGCCAGGGGAAACAAAACTCAGCACCCCACGTTTCTGGTCACAGTTTGCAGAGCTCCGTGGGCACCCTCAAAGCAGCCCGAGTTGGCACAGGTGGCAGCTTGTCCCTGGGCAGCATCTTGATATTCGTGGAAATCCAGCAGGCAGTCGGCCCTGAAATTCCGAGGGCCTACCTGGTACTGACAAATGCTTCTGCCCGGGGGAAACAAAACTCACCAACGCACGTTCCTGGTCTCACTTTGCAGAGCTCCAAGGGCACTCTCAAAGCAGCGCGAGTTGGCACAGGTGGCAGCTTGTCCTTTGGAAGCATCTTGATATTCATGGTAATCCAGCAGGCTGCCTGCCCTTAAAGACCAAGGGCCTACCTGGCACTGCAAATGCTTCTGCCCGGAGAAACAAAACTCAGCACCCCAGGTTCATGGTCTCAGTTTGCAGAGCTCCATGGGCACTCTCAAAGCAGCCCGAGTTGGCACAGGTGGCAGCTTGTCCCTGGGCAGCATCTTGATATTCGTGGAAATCTTGCTGCCAGCCTGCCCCTAAGGCACAAGGGCCTACCTGGCACTGAGAGAGGCTTCTGCCCGGGGAAAACAAAACCCACAATCCTACGTTCCTGGTCTCAGTCTCCAGAGCTCCGTGGGCACCCTCAAAGCAGCCCGAGTTGGCACAAGTTGCAGCCTTTGTCCCTGGGCAGCATCTTGATATTCGTGGAAATTGAGCCGGCAGCCTGCCCCTGATGAACAAGGGCCCTCCTGGTAATGACAAAGGCTTCTGCCCGGGGAAACAAAACCCACCACCCCACGTTCCACATCTCAGTTTGCAGAGCTCCATGGGCACTCTCAAAGCAGCCCGAGTTGGCACAGGTGGCAGCTTGTCCCTGGGCGGCATCTTGATATTCGTGGAAATCCAGAAGGCAGCCGGCCCTGAATTACGAGAGCCTACCTGGTACTGCAAATGCTTCTGCCCGGGGAAACAAAACTCACTAAGGCAAGTTCCTGGTTTCATTTTGCAGAGCTCCGTGGGCACCCTCAAAGCAGCGCGACTTAGCAGAAGTGGAAGCTTGTCCCTGGGTGGCATCTTGATATTCGTGGAAATCCAGGAGGCAGCCGGCCCTGAATTACGAGAGCCTACCTGGTACTGCAAATGCTTCTGCCCGGGGAAACAAAACTCACCAAGGCAAGTTCCTGGTCTCACTTTGCAGAGCTCCATGGGCACTCTCAAAGCAGCCCGAGTTGGCACAGGTGGCAGCTTGTCCCTGGGTGGCATCTTGATATGCGTGGAAATGCAGCAGGCAGACTGCCTCTAAGGGGTGAGGTCCTACTTGGTACTGACAAAGGCTTCTGCCCTGGAAAACAAAACCCATAACCCCACATACTTTCTCTCAGTTTGAAGAGCTCTGTGGGCACTCTCAAAGCAGCCCAAGTTGGCACAGGTGGCAGCTTGTCCCTGGGCGGCATCTTGATATTCGTGGAAATCCTGCAGGCAGCTGGCCCCAAAGGGCCAACGGCCTACCTGGTACTGACAAAGGCTTCTGCCCGGGAAAACAAAACTCAGAACACCACGTTTCTGGTCTCAGTTTGCAGAGCACCATGGGCACTCTCAAAGCAGCGCGAGTTGGCACAGGTGGCAGCTTGTCCCCTGGGCAGCATCTTGATATTCGTGGGAAATCAGCAGGCTGCCTGCCCTTAAGGACGAGGGCCTACCTGGCACTTCAAATGCTTCTGCCCGGAGAAACAAAACTCAGCACCCCAGGTTCATGGTCTCAGTTTGCAGAGCTCCATGGGCACTCTCAAAGCAGCCCGAGTTGGCACAGGTGGCAGCTTGTCCCTGGGCAGCATCTTGATATTCGTGGAAATCTTGCTGCCAGCCTGCCCCTAAGAAACAAGGGCCTACCTGGTACTGAGAGAGGCTTCTGCCCGGGAAAACAAAACCCACAACCTTACGTTCCTGGTCTCAGTTTGCAGAGCTCCGTGGGCACCCTCAAAGCAGCCCGAGTTGGCACAAGTGGCAGCTTGTCCCTGGGCAGCATCTTGATATTCGTGGAAATCCAGCAGGCAGCCTGCCCCTGAGGAACAAGGGCCCAACTGGTACTGACAAAGGCTTCTGCCCGGGAAAACAAAACCCATAACCCCACGTTCCACATCTCAGTTTGCAGAGCTCCGTGGGCACACTCAAAGCAGCCCGAGTTGGCACTGGTGGCAGCTTGTCCCTGGGCAGCATCTTGATATTCATGGAAATCCAGCAGGCTGCCAGCCCTTAAAGACCAAGGGCCTACATGGCACTGCAAATGTTTCTGCCCTGGCAAACAAAACTCAGCACCTCACGTTTATGGTCCCAGTTTGCAGAGCTCCATGGGCACTCTCAAAGCAGCCCGAGTTGGCACAAGTGGGAGCTTGTCCCTGGGCAGCATCTTGATATTCGTGGAAATCCTGCAGGCAGCTGGCCCCCAAGGGCCAAGGCCTGACCTGGTACTGAGAGAGGCTTCTGCCCGGGAAAACAAAACCCATAACCCCACGTTTCTGGTCTCAGTTTGCAGAGCACCATGGGCACTCTCAAAGCAGCCCGAGTTAGCACAGGTGGGCAGCTTGTCCCTGGGCAGCATCTTGATATTCGTGGAATTCCAGCAGGCTGCCTGCCCTTAAGGACCGAGGGCCTACCTGGGACTGACAAAGGCTTCTGCCCGGAGAAACAAAACTCAGCACCCCAGGTTCATTGTCTCAGTTTGCAGAGCTCCATGGGCACTCTCAAAACAGCCCGAGTTGGCGCAGGTGGCAGCTTGTCCCTGGGCAGCATCTTGATATTCGTGGAAATCTTGCTGCCAGCCTGCCCCTAAGGAACAAGGGCCTACCTGGTACTGAGAGAGGCTTTCTGCCCGGGAAAACAAAACCCACAACCCTACGTTCCTGGTCTCAGTTTGCAGAGCTCCGTGGGGCACCCTCAAAGCAGCGCGAGTTGGCACAGGTGGAAGCTGGTCCCTGGGCAGCATCTTGATATTCGTGGAAATCCAGCAGGCAGACTGCCTCTAAGGGCTGAGGGAACTTCTTGGTACTGACAAAGGCTTCTGCCCGGGAAAAACAAAACCCACGACCCCACGTTCCTGGTCTCAGTTTGCAGAGCTCCATGGGCACTCTCAAAGCAGCCCGAGTTGGCACAGGTGGCAGCTTGTCCCTGGGCGGCATCTTTGATATTCGTGGAAATCCAGCCCGGCAGCCTGCCCCTATGGAACAAGGGCCCACCTGGTACTCACAAAGGCTTCTGACCGGGAAAACAAAACTCACCACCCCACGTTCCTGGGTCTCAGTTTGCAGAGCGCCATGGGCACTCTCAAAGCAGCCCGAGTTGGCACAGGTGGCAGCTCCTCCGTGGGCAGCATCATGATATTCATTGAAATTCAGTAGGCTGACGGCCCTGAAAGACCATGGGCCTACCTAGTACTGACAAAGGCTTCTGCCCGGGAAAAAAAAACTCAGCACCCCACCGTCCTGGCCACAGTTTGCAGAGCTCCTGTGGGCACTCTCAAAGCAGCCCGAGTTGGGCACAGGTGGCAGCTTGTCCCTGGGCAGCATCTTGATATTCGTGGAAATCTTGCTGCCAGCCTGCCCCTAAGTGTGGAGTGCCTACCTGTACTGAGAGAGGCTTCTGTCCGGGAAAACAAAACCCACAGTCCTACGTTCCTGGTCTCACTTTGCAGAGCTCCGTGGGCACCCTCAAAGCACGGCGAGTTGGCACAGGTGGAAGCTTGTCCCTGGGCAGCATCTTGATATTCGTGGAAATTGAGCCAGCAGCCTGCCCCTGAGGAACAAGGGCCCTCCTGGTCCTGACAAAGGGTTCTGCCCAGGGAAACAAAACCCACCACCCCACGTTTCTGGTCTCAGTTTGCAGAGCACCATGGGCACTCTCAAAGCAGCCCGAGTTGGCACAGGTGGCAGTTTGTCCCTGGGCGGCATCTTGATATTCGTGGAAATCCTGCAGCAGCCGGCCCCAAGTGCCAAGGGCCTACCTGGTACTGACAAAGGCTTCTGCTCTGGAAAACAAAACCCAGCAACCCACGTTTCTGGTCTCAGTTTGCAGAGCACCATGGGCACTCTCAAAGCAGCCCGAGTTGGCAACAGGTGGCAGCTTGTCCTTTGGCAGCATCTTGATATTCATGGAAATCCAGCAGGCTGCCTGCCCTCAAAGACCAAGGGCCTACCTGGCATTGCAAATGTTTCTGCCCGGAGAAACAAAACTCAGCACCTCACGTTAATGGTCCCAGTTTGCAGAGCTCCATGGGAACTCTCAAAGCAGCCCGAGTTGGCACAGGTGGCAGCTTATCCCTGGGCAGCATCTTGATATTCGTGGAAATCTTGCTGCCAGCCTGCCCCCTAAGGAACAAGGGCCTACCTGGTACTGACAAAGGCTTCTGCCCGGGAGAACAAAACCCACAACCCTACGTTCCTGGTCTCAGTTTGCAGAGCTCCGTGGGCACCGTCAAAGCAGCGCGAGTTGGCACAAGTGGCAGCTTGTCCCTGGGCGGCATCTTGATATTCGTGGAAATCCAGGAGGCAGCCGCCCTAAATTACGAGAGCCTACCTGGTACTCGCAAATGCTTCTGCCCGGGGAAACAAAACTCACCAAGGCAAGTTCCTGGTCTAACTTTGCAGAGCTCCATGGGCACTCTCAAAGCAGCCCGAGTTGGCACAGGTGGCAGCTTGTCCCTGGGTGGCATCTTGATATGCGTGGAAATCCAGCAGGCAGACTGCCTCTAAGGGCTGAGGGCCTACTTGGTACTGACAAAGGCTTCTGCCCTGGAAAACAAAACCCATAACCCCACATACTTTCTCTCAGTTTGAAGAGCTCTGTGGGCACTCTCAAAGCAGCCCGAGTTGGCACAGGTGGCAGCTTGTCCC
>NW_024037417.1:0-36999 GCF_015832195.1 Motacilla alba alba
ATAGGGGCAGGCTGCCAGCTGGATTTCCACGAATATCAAGATGCCGCCCAGGGACAAGCTGCCACCTGTGCCAACTCGGGCTGCTTTGAGAGTGCCCATGGAGCTCTTCAAACTGAGACCAGGAACGTGGGGTCGTGGGTTTTGTTTTCCCGGGCAGAAGCCTTTGTCAGTACCAAGAAGCCCCTCAGCCCTTAGAGGCAGTCTGCCTGCTGGATTTCCCCGAATATCAAGACGCCGCCCAGGGACAAGCTGCCACCTGTGCCAACTCGGGCTGCTTTGAGAGTGCCCATGGAGCTCTGCAAAGTTAGACCAGGAACTTGCCTTGGTGAGTTTTGTTTCCCCGGGCAGAAGCATTTGCAGTACCAGGTAGGCTCTCGTAATTCAGGGCCGGCTGCCTCCTGGATTTCCACGAATATCAAGATGCTGCCCAGGGCCCAGCTTCCACTTGTGCCAACTCGCGCTGCTTTGAGGGTGCCCACGGAGCTCTGCAAACTGAGACCAGGAACGTAGGGTTGTGGGTTTTGTTTTCCCGGGCAGAAGCCTCTCTCAGTACCAGGTAGGCCCTTGTTCCTTAGGGGCAGGCTGGCAGCAAGATTTCCACGAATATCAAGATGCTGCCCAGGGACAAGCTGCCACATGTTCCAACTCGGGCTGCTTTGAGAGTTCCCATGGAGCTCTGCAAACTGGGACCATTAACGTGAGGTGCTGAGTTTTGTTTGCCAGGGCAGAAACATTTGCAGTGCCAGGTAGGCCCTTGGTCTTTAAGGGCTGGCAGCCTGCTGGATTTCCACGAATATCAAGATGCTGCCCAGGGACAAGCTGCCACCTGTGCCAACTCGGGCTGCTTTGATGGTGCCCACGGAGCTCTGCAAACTGAGACCAGAAACGTGGGGTGCTGGGTTTTGTTTCCCCTGGCAGAAGCCTTTGTCAGTACCAGGTAGGCCCTTGGCCCTTTGGGGCCAGCTGCCTGCAGGATTTCCACGAATATCAAGATGCCGCCCAGGGACAAGCTGCCACCTGTGCCAACTCGGGCTGCTTTGAGAGTGCCCACAGAGCTCCTCAAACTGAGAGAAAGTATGTGGGGTTATGGATTTTGTTTTCCAGGGCAGAAGCCTTTGTCAGTACCAAGTAGGCCCTCAGCCCTTAGAGGCAGTCTGCCTGCTGGATTTCCACGCATATCAAGATGCCACCCAGGGACAAGCTGCCACCTGTGCCAACTCGGGCTGCTTTGAGAGTGCCCATGGAGCTCTGCAAAGTGAGACCAGGAACTTGCCTTGGTGAGTTTTGTTTCCCCGGGCAGAAGCATTTGCAGGACCAGGTAGGCTCTCGTAATTCAGGGCCGGCTGCCTTCTGGATTTCCACGAATATCAAGATGCTGCCCAGGGACAAGCTTCCACTTGTGCCAACTCGCGCTGCTTTGAGGGTGCCCACGGAGCTCTGCAAAGTGAGACCAGGAACTTGCCTTGGTGAGTTTTGTTTCCCCGGGCAGAAGCATTTGCAGTACCAGGTAGGCTCTCGTAATTCAGGGCCGGCTGCCTTCTGGATTTCCACGAATATCAAGATGCTGCCCAGGGACAAGCTTCCACTTGTGCCAACTCGCGCTGCTTTGAGGGTGCCCACGGAGCTCTGCAAACTGAGACCAGGAACGTAGGGTTGTGGGTTTTGTTTTCCCGGGCAGAAGCCTCTCTCAGTACCAGGTAGGCCCTTGTTCCTTAGGGGCAGGCTGGCAGCAAGATTTCCACGAATATCAAGATGCTGCCCAGGGACAAGCTGCCACCTGTGCCAACTCGGGCTGCTTTGAGAGTTCCCATGGAGCTCTGCAAACTGGGACCATTAATGTGAGGTGCTGAGTTTTGTTTCTCTGGGCAGAAACATTTGCAGTGCCAGGTAGGCCCTTGGTCTTTAAGGGCTGGCAGCCTGCTGGATTTCCACGAATATCAAGATGCTGCCCAGGGACAAGCTGCCACCTGTGCCAACTCGGGCTGCTTTGAGAGTACCCATGGAGCTCTGCAAACTGAGACCAGAAACGTGGTGTTCTGAGTTTTGTTTTCCAGGGCAGAAGCCTTTGTCAGTACCAGGTAGGCCGTTGGCCCTTTGGGGCCAGCTGCCTGCAGGATTTCCACGAATATCAAGATGCCGCCCAGGGACAAGCTGCCACCTGTGCCAACTCGGGCTGCTTTGAGAGTGCCCACAGAGCTCTTCAAACTGAGAGAAAGTATGTGGGGTTATGGGTTTTGTTTTCCAGGGCAGAAGCCTTTGTCAGTACCAAGTAGGCCCTCAGCCCTTAGAGGCAGTCTGCCTGCTGGATTTCCACGCATATCAAGATGCCACCCAGGGACAAGCTGCCACCTGTGCCAACTCGGGCTGCTTTGAGAGTGCCCATGGAGCTCTGCAAAGTTAGACCAGGAACTTGCCTTGGTGAGTTTTGTTTCCCCGGGCAGAAGCATTTGCAGTACCAGGTAGGCTCTCGTAATTAAGGGCCGGCTGCCTCCTGGATTTCCACGAATATCAAGATGCCACTCAGGGGCAAGCTTCCACTTGTGCTAAGTCGCGCTGCTATGAGGGTGCCCACGGAGCTCTGCAAAGTGAGACCAGGAACTTGCCTTAGTGAGTTTTGTTTCCCAGGCAGAAGCATTTGCAGTACCAGGTAGGCTCTCGTAATTCAGGGCCGGCTGCCTTCTGGATTTCCACGAATATCAAGATGCCGCCCAGGGACAAGCTGCCACCTGTGGCAACTCGGGCTGCTTTGAGAGTGCCCATGGAGCTCTGCAAACTGAGATGTGGAACGTGGGGTGGTGGGTTTTGTTTTCCAGGGCAGAAGCCTTTGTCAGTACCAGGAGGGCCCTTGTTCACCAGGGGCAGGCTGGCGGCTCAATTTCCACGAATATCAAGATGCTGCCCAGGGACAAGCTTCCACTTGTGTCAACTCGCACTGCTTTGAGGGTGCCCACGGAGCTCTGCAAACTGAGACCAGGAACGTAGGATTGTGGGTTTTGTTTTCCCGGGCAGAAGCCTCTCTCAGTTCCAGGTAGGCCCTTGTTCCTTAGGGGCAGGCTGGCAGGAAGATTTCCACGAATATCTAGATGCTGCCCAGGGACAAGCTGCCACCTGTGCCAACTCGGGCTGCTTTGAGAGTGCCCATGGAGCTCTGCAAACTGAGACCATGAACCTGGGGTGCTGAGTTTTGTTTCTCCGGGCAGAAGCATTTGCAGTGCCAGGTAGGCCCTGGGTCTTTAAGGGCAGGCAGCCTGCTGGATTTCCATGAATATCAAGATGCTGCCAAAGGACAAGCTGCCACCTGCGCCAACTCGCGCTGCTTTGAGAGTGCCCACGGAGCTCTGCAAAGTGAGACCAGGAACGTGCGTTGGTGAGTTTTGTTTCCCCGGGCAGAAGCATTTGTCAGTACCAGGTAGGCCCTCGGAATTTCAGGGCCGACTGCCTGCTGGATTTCCACGCATATCAAGATGCCACCCAGGGACAAGCTGCCACCTGTGCCAACTCGGGCTGCTTTGAGAATGCCCATGGAGCTCTGCAAAGTGAGACCAGGAACTTGCCTTGGTGAGTTTTGTTTCCCCGGGCAGAAGCATTTGCAGTACCAGGTAGGCTCTCGTAATTCAGGGCGGCTGTCTCCTGGATTTCCACGAATATCAAGATGCCGCCCAGGGACAAGCTTCCACTTGTGCCAACTCGCGCTGCTTTGAGGGTGCCCACGGAGCTCTGCAAACTGAGACCAGGAACGTAGGGTTGTGGGTTTTGTTTTCCCGGGCAGAAGCCTTTGTCAGTACCAGGTAGGCCCTTGTTCCTTAGGGGCAGGCTGGCAGCAAGATTTCCACGAATATCAAGATGCTGCCCAGGGACAAGCTGCCACCTGTGCCAACTCGGGCTGCTTTGAGAGTTCCCATGGAGCTCTGGAAACTGGGACCATTAACGTGAGGTGCTGAGTTTTGTTTCTCTGGGTAGAAACATTTGCAGTGCCAGGTAGGCCCTTGGCCCTTGGGGGCCGGCTGCCTGCAGGATTTCCACGAATATCAAGATGCCGACCAGGGACAAACTGCCACCTGTGCCAACTCGGGCTGCTTTGAGAGTGCCCATGGTGCTCTGCAAACTGAGACCAGAAACGTGGGGTGGTGGGTTTTGTTTCCCTGGGCAGAAGCCTTTGTCAGTACCAGGAGGGCCCTTGTTCCTCAGGGGCAGGCTGGCGGCTCAATTTCCACGAATATCAAGATGCTGCCCAGGGACAATCTTCCACCTGTGCTAACTCGCAGTGCTTTGAGGGTGCCCACGGAGCTCTGCAAACTGAGACCAGGAACGTAGGACTGTGGGTTTTGTTTTCCCGGACAGAAGCCTCTCTCAGTACCAGGTAGGCCCTCCACACTTAGGGGCAGGCTGGCAGCAAGATTTCCACGAATATCAAGATGCTGCCCAGGGACAAGCTGCCACCTGTGCCAACTCGCGCTGCTTTGAGAGTGCCCACGGAGCTCTGCAAACTGTGGCCAGGACGGTGGGGTGCTGAGTTTTGTTTTCCCGGGCAGAAGCCTTTGTCAGTACTAGGTAGGCCCATGGTCTTTCAGGGCCGTCAGCCTGCTGAATTTCAATGAATATCAAGATGCTGCCCACGGAGGAGCTGCCACCTGTGCCAACTCGGGCTGCTTTGAGAGTGCCCATGGCGCTCTGCAAACTGAGACCAGGAACGTGGGGTGGTGAGTTTTGTTTTCCAGGGCAGAAGCCTTTGTCAGTACCAAGAAGCCCCTCAGCCCTTAGAGGCAGTCTGCCTGCTGGATTTCCCCGAATATCAAGATGCTGCCCAGGGACAAGCTGCCACCTGTGCCAACTCGGGCAGCTTTGAGAGTGCCCATGGAGCTCTGCGAAGTTAGACCAGGAACTTGCCTTGGTGAGTTTTGTTTCCCCGGGCAGAAGCATTTGCAGTACCAGGTAGGCTCTCGTAATTCAGGGCCGGCTGCCTCCTGGATTTCCACGAATATCAAGATGCTGCCCAGGGACAAGCTGCCACCTGTGCCAACTCGGGCTGCTTTGAGAGTGCCCACAGAGCTCTTCAAACTGAGAGAAAGTATGTGGGGTTATGGGTTTTGTTTTCCAGGGCAGAAGCCTTTGTCAGTACCAAGTAGGCCCTCAGCCCTTAGAGGCAGTCTGCCTGCTGGATTTCCACGCATATCAAGATGCCACCCAGGGACAAGCTGCCACCTGTGCCAACTCGGGCTGCTTTGAGAGTGCCCATGGAGCTCTGCAAAGTGAGACCAGGAACTTGCCTTGGTGAGTTTTGTTTCCCCGGGCAGAAGCATTTGCAGTACCAGGTAGGCTCTCGTAATTCAGGGCGGCTGTCTCCTGGATTTCCACGAATATCAAGATGCCGCCCAGGGACAAGCTTCCACTTGTGCCAACTCGCGCTGCTTTGAGGGTGCCCACGGAGCTCTGCAAACTGAGACCAGGAACGTAGGGTTGTGGGTTTTGTTTTCCCGGGCAGAAGCCTCTCTCAGTACCAGGTAGGCCCTTGGTCCTTAGGGGCAGGCTGGCAGCAAGATTTCCACGAATATCAAGATGCTGCCCAGGGACAAGCTGCCACCTGTGCCAACTCGGGCTGCTTTGAGAGTTCCCATGGAGCTCTGGAAACTGGGACCATTAACGTGAGGTGCTGAGTTTTGTTTCTCTGGGCAGAAACATTTGCAGTGCCAGGTAGGCCCTTGGTCTTTGAGGGCAGGCAGCCTGCTGGATTTCCATGAATATGAAGATGCTGCCAAAGGACAAGCTGCCACCTGTGCCAACTCGCGCTGCTTTGAGAGTGCCCATGGTGCTCTGCAAACTGAGACCAGAAACGTGGGGTGCTGGGTTTTGTTTTCCAGAGCAGAAGCCTTTGTCAGTACCAGGTAGGCCCTTGGCCCTTGGGGGCCGGCTGCCTGCAGGATTTCCACGAATATCAAGATGCCGCCCAGGGACAAACTGCCACCTGTGCCAACTCGGGCTGCTTTGAGAGTGCCCATGGTGCTCTGCAAACTGAGACCAGAAACGTGGGGTGGTGGGTTTTGTTTTCCCTGGGCAGAAGCCTTTGTCAGTACCAGGAGGGCCCTTGTTCCTCAGGGGCAGGCTGGCGGCTCAATTTCCACGAATATCAAGATGCTGCCCAGGGACAAACTGCAACTTGTGCCAACTCGGGCTGCTTTGAGAGTGCCCACGGAGCTCTGCAAACTGAGACCAGGAACGTAGGACTGTGGGTTTTGTTTTCCCGGACAGAAGCCTCTCTCAGTACCAGGTAGGCCCTCCACACTTAGGGGCAGGCTGGCAGCAAGATTTCCACGAATATCAAGATGCTGCCCAGGGACAAGCTGCCACCTGTGCCAACTCGCGCTGCTTTGAGAGTGCCCACGGAGCTCTGCAAACTGTGGCCAGGACGGTGGGGTGCTGAGTTTTGTTTTCCCGGGCAGAAGCCTTTGTCAGTACTAGGTAGGCCCATGGTCTTTCAGGGCCGTCAGCCTGCTGAATTTCAATGAATATCAAGATGCTGCCCACGGAGGAGCTGCCACCTGTGCCAACTCGGGCTGCTTTGAGAGTGCCCATGGCGCTCTGCAAACTGAGACCAGGAACGTGGGGTGGTGAGTTTTGTTTTCCCGGTCAGAAGCCTTTGTGAGTACCAGGTGGGCCCTTGTTCCATAGGGGCAGGCTGCCGGCTGGATTTCCACGAATATCAAGATGCTGCCCAGGGACAAGCTGCCACCTGTGCCAACTCGGGCTGCTTTGAGAGTGCCCATGGAGCTCTGCAAACTGAGACCAGGAACGTGGGGTGGTGGGTTTTGTTTTCCCGGGCAGAAACCTTTGTCAGTACCAAGAAGCCCCTCAGCCCTTAGAGGCAGTCTGCCTGCTGGATTTCCCCGAATATCAAGACGCCGCCCAGGGACAAGCTGCCACCTGTGCCAACTCGGGCTGCTTTGAGAGTGCCCATGGAGCTCTGCGAAGTTAGACCAGGAACTTGCCTTGGTGAGTTTTGTTTCCCCGGGCAGAAGCATTTGCAGTACGAGGTAGGCTCTCGTAATTCAGGGCCGGCTGCCTCCTGGATTTCCACGAATATCAAGATGCTGCCCAGGGCCCAGCTTCCACTTGTGCCAACTCGCGCTGCTTTGAGGGTGCCCACGGAGCTCTGCAAACTGAGACCAGGAACGTAGGGTTGTGGGTTTTGTTTTCCCGGGCAGAAGCCTCTCTCAGTACCAGGTAGGCCCTTGTTCCTTAGGGGCAGGCTGGCAGCAAGATTTCCACGAATATCAAGATGCTGCCCAGGGACAAGCTGCCACATGTGCCAACTCGGGCTGCTTTGAGAGTTCCCATGGAGCTCTGCAAACTGGGACCATTAACGTGAGGTGCTGAGTTTTGTTTGCCAGGGCAGAAACATTTGCAGTGCCAGGTAGGCCCTTGGTCCTTAGGGGCAGGCTGCCCGCTGGATTTCCACGAATATCAAGATGCTGCCCAGGGACAAGCTGCCACTTGTGCCAACTCGGGCTGCTTTGAGGGTGCCCACGGAGCTCTGCAAACTGAGACCATGAACCTGGGGTGCTGAGTTTTGTTTCTCCGGGCAGAAGCATTTGAAGTGCCAGGTAGGCCCTCGGTCCTTAAGGGCAGGCAGCCTGCTGGATTTCCACGAATATCAAGATGCTGCCCAGGGACAAGCTGCCACTTGTGCCAACTCGCGCTGCTTTGAGAGTGCCCACGGAGCTCTGCAAACTGAGACGAGGAACCTAGGGTTGTGGGTTTTGTTTTCCCGGGCAGAAGCCTCTCTCAGTACCAGGTCGGCCCTTGTTCCTTAGGGGCAGGCTGGCAGCAAGATTTCCACGAATATCAAGATGCTGCCCAGGGACAAGCTGCCACCTGTGCCAACTCGGGCTGCTTTGAGAGTTCCCATGGAGCTCTGCAAACTGGGACCATAAACGTGAGGTGCTGAGTTTTGTTTGCCAGGGCAGAAACATTTGCAGTGCCAGGTAGGCCCTTGGTCCTTAAGGGCAGGCAGCCTGCTGGATTTCCACGAATATCAAGATGCTGCCCAGGGACAAGCTGCCACCTTTGCCAAATAGCGCTGCTTTGAGAGTGCCCATGGTGCTCTGCAAACTGAGACCAGAAACGTGGTGTTCTGAGTTTTGTTTTCCCGGGCAGAAGCCTCTCTCAGTACCAGGTAGGCCGTTGGCCCTTTGGGGCCAGCTGCCTGCAGGATTTCCACAAATATCAAGATGCCGCCCAGGGACAAGCTGCCACCTGTGCCAACTCGGGCTGCTTTGAGAGTGCCCACAGAGCTCTTCAAACTGAGAGAAAGTATGTGGGGTTATGGATTTTGTTTTCCAGGGCAGAAGCCTTTGTCAGTACCAAGTAGGCCCTCAGCCCTTAGAGGCAGTCTGCCTGCTGGATTTCCACGCATATCAAGATGCCACCCAGGGACAAGCTGCCACCTGTGCCAACTCGGGCTTCTTTGAGAGTGCCCATGGAGCTCTGCAAACTGAGACCAGGAACTTGCCTTGGTGAGTTTTGTTTCCCCGGGCAGAAGCATTTGCAGTACCAGGTAGGCTCTCGTAATTCAGGGCCGGCTGTCTCCTGGATTTCCACGAATATCAAGATGCTGCCCAGGGACAAACTTCCACTTGTGCTAACTCGCGCTGCTTTGAGGGTGCCCACGGAGCTCTGCAAAGTGAGACCAGGAACGTAGGGTTGTGGGTTTTGTTTTCCCGGGCAGAAGCCTCTCTCAGTACCAGGTAGGCCCTTGTTCCTTAGGGGCAGGCTGGCAGCAAGATTTCCACGAATATCAAGATGCTGCCCAGGGACAAGCTGCCACATGTGCCAACTCGGGCTGCTTTGAGAGTTCCCATGGAGCTCTGCAAACTGGGACCATTAACGTGAGGTGCTGAGTTTTGTTTCTCTGGGCAGAAACATTTGCAGTGCCAGGTAGGCCCTTGGTCTTTGAGGGCAGGCAGCCTGCTGGATTTCCACGAATATCAAGATGCTGCCCAGGGACAAGCTGCCACCTGTGCCAACTCGGGCTGCTTTGAGAGTGCCCATGGAGCTCTGCAAACTGAGACCAGAAACGTGGTGTTCTGAGTTTTGTTTTCCAGGGCAGAAGCCTTTGTCAGTACCAGGTAGGCCGTTGGCCCTTTGGGGCCAGCTGCCTGCAGGATTTCCACGAATATCAAGATGCCGCCCAGGGACAAGCTGCCACCTGTGCCAACTCGGGCTGCTTTGAGAGTGCCCACAGAGCTCTTCAAACTGAGAGAAAGTATGTGGGGTTATGGGTTTTGTTTTCCAGGGCAGAAGCCTTTGTCAGTACCAAGTAGGCCCTCAGCCCTTAGAGGCAGTCTGCCTGCTGGATTTCCACGCATATCAAGATGCCACCCAGGGACAAGCTGCCACCTGTGCCAACTCGGGCTGCTTTGAGAGTGCCCATGGAGCTCTGCAAAGTTAGACCAGGAACTTGCCTTGGTGAGTTTTGTTTCCCCGGGCAGAAGCATTTGCAGTACCAGGTAGGCTCTCGTAATTCAGGGCCGGCTGCCTCCTGGATTTCCACGAATATCAAGATGCCACTCAGGGACAAGCTTCCACTTGTGCTAAGTCGCGCTGCTTTGAGGGTGCCCACGGAGCTCTGCAAAGTGAGACCAGGAACTTGCCTTAGTGAGTTTTGTATCCCCGGGCAGAAGCATTTGCAGTACCAGGTAGGCTCTCGTAATTCAGGGCCGGCTGCCTTCTGGATTTCCACGTATATCAAGATGCTGCCCAGGGACAAGCTGCCACCTGTGCCAACTCGGGCTGCTTTGAGAGTGCCCATGGAGCTCTGCAAACTGAGATGTGGAACGTGGGGTGGTGGGTTTTGTTTCCCTGGGCAGAAGCCTTTGTCAGTACCAGGAGGGCCCTTGTTCATCAGGGGCAGGCTGGCGGCTCAATTTCCACGAATATCAAGATGCTGCCCAGGGACAAGCTTCCACTTGTGTCAACTCGCGCTGCTTTGAGGGTGCCCACGGAGCTCTGCAAACTGAGACCAGGAACGTAGGATTGTGGGTTTTGTTTTCCCGGGCAGAAGCCTCTCTCAGTGCCAGGTAGGCCCTTGTTCCTTAGGGGCAGGCTGGCAGGAAGATTTCCACGAATATCAAGATGCTGCCCAGGGACAAGCTGCCACCTGTGCCAACTCGGGCTGCTTTGAGAGTGCCCATGGAGCTCTGCAAACTGAGACCATGAACCTGGGGTGCTGAGTTTTGTTTCTCCGGGCAGAAGCATTTGCAGTGCCAGGTAGGCCCTTGGTCTTTAAGGGCTGGCAGCGTGCTGGATTTCCATGAATATCAAGATGCTGCCAAAGGACAAGCTGCCACCTGCGCCAACTCGCGCTGCTTTGAGAGTGCCCACGGAGCTCTGCAAAGTGAGACCAGGAACGTGCGTTGGTGAGTTTTGTTTCCCCGGGCAGAAGCATTTGTCAGTACCAGGTAGGCCCTCGGAATTTCAGGGCCGACTGCCTGCTGGATTTCCACGAATATCAAGATGCTGCCCAGGGACAAGCTGCCACCTGTGCCAACTCGGGCTGCTTTTAGGGTGCCCACGGAGCTCTTCAAACTGTGACCAGAAACGTGGGGTGCTGGGTTTTGTTTCCCCTGGCAGAAGCCTGTGTCAGTACCAGGTCGGCCCTTGGCCCTTGGGGGCCGGCTGCCTGCAGGATTTCCACAAATATCAAGATGCTGCCCAGGGACAAGCTGCCACCTGTGCCAACTTGGGCTGCTTTGAGAGTGCCCATGGAGATCTGCAAACTGAGATGTGGAACGTGGGGTGGTGGGTTTTCTTTCCCCGGGCAGAAGCCTTTGTCAGTACCAGGAGGGTCCTTGTTCCTTAGGGGCAGGCTGGCAGCAAGATTTCCCCGAATATCAAGATGCTGCCCAGGGACAAGCTGCCACCTGTGCCAACTCGCGCTGCTTTGAGAGTGCCCATGGAGCTCTGCAAACTGGGGCCATTAACGTGCGGTGCTGAGTTTTGTTTCTCTGGGCAGAAACATTTGCAGTGCCAGGTAGGCCCTTGGTCTTTAAGGGCAGGCAGCCTGCTGGATTTCCATGAATATCAAGATGCTGCCAAAGGACAAGCTGCCACCTGTGCCAACTCGGGCTGCTTTGAGAGTGCCCATGGTGCTCTGCAAACTGAGACCAGAAACGTGGGGTGCTGGGTTTTTTTTTCCAGAGCAGAAGCCTTTGTCAGTACCAGGTAGGCCCTTGGCCCTTGGGGGCCGGCTGCCTGCAGGATTTCCACGAATATCAAGATGCCGCCCAGGGACAAGCTGCCACCTGTGCCAACTCGGGCTGCTTTGAGAGTGCCCACGGAGCTCTGCAAACTGAGACCATGAACCTGGGGTGCTGAGTTTTGTTTCTCCGGGCAGAAGCATTTGCAGTGCCAGGTAGGCCCTCGGTCCTTAAGGGCAGGCAGCCTGCTGGATTTCCACGAATATCAAGATGCTGCCCAGGGACAAGCTTCCACCTGTGCCAACTCGCGCTGCTTTGAGAGTGCCCATGGTGCTCTGCAAACTGAGACCAGAAACGTGGGGTGCTGGGTTTTGTTTTCCAGGGCAGAAGCCTTTGTCAGTACCAAGTAGGCCCTTGTTCCTTAGGGACAGCCTGACAGCAAGATTTCCCTGGATATCAAGATGCTGCCCAGGGATATTCTGCCACCTGTGCCAACTCGGGCTGCTTTGAGAGTGCCCACGGAGTTCTTCAAGCTGAGACCAGGAACGTGGGTTTGTGGGTTTTGTTTTCCCGGGCAGAAGCCATTTACAAGACCAGGTAGGCCCTCGGCCCTTTGGGGGAGACTGGCACCAGGATTTCCACGAAAATCTAGTTTCCGCCAAGGGACAAGCTGCCACCTGTGCCAACTCGGGCTGCTTTGAGAGTGCCCATGGAGCTCTAAAAACTGAGACCAGGAAAGTGGTGTTCTGAGTTTTGTTTTCCCGGGCAGAAGCCTTTGTCAGTACCAGGTAGGCCCTTGGCCCTTGGGGGCCAGCTGCCTGCAGGATTTCCATGAATATCAAGATGCCGCCCAGGGACAAGCTGCCACCTGTGCCAACTCGGGCTGCTTTGAGAGTGCCCACAGAGCTCTTCAAAGTGAGAGAAAGTATGTGGGGTTATGGGTTTTGTTTCCCAGGGCAGAAGCATTTGTCAGTACCAAGTAGGCCCTCAGCCCTTAGAGGCAGTCTGCCTGCTGGATTTCCACGCATATCAAGATGCCACCCAGGGACAAGCTGCCACCTGTGCCAACTCGTGCTGCTTTGAGAGTGCCCATGGAGCTCTGCAAAGTGAGACCAGGAACTTGCCTTGGTGAGTTTTGTTTCCCCGGGCAGAAGCATTTGCAGTACCAGGTAGGCTCTCGTAATTCAGGACCGGCTGCCTCCTGGATTTCCACGAATATCAAGATGCTGCCCAGGGACAAGCTTCCACTTGTGCTAACTCGCGCTGCTTTGAGGGTGCCCACAAGGCTCTGCAAAGTGAGACCAGGAACTTGCCTTGGTGAGTTTTGTTTCCCCGGGCAGAAGCATTTGCAGTACCAGGTAGGCTCTCGTAATTCAGGGCCGGCTGCCTCCTGGATTTCCACGAATATCAAGATGCTGCCCAGGGACAAGCTGCCACCTGTGCCAACTCGCGCTGCTTTGAGAGTTCCCATGGAGCTCTGCAAACTGGGACCATTAACGTGAGGTGCTGAGTTTTGTTTCTCTGGGCAGAAACATTTGCAGTGCCAGGTAGGCCCTTGGTCTTTAAGGGCAGTCTGCCTGCTGGATTTCCACGAATATCAAGATGCTGCCCAGGGACAAGCTGCCACCTGTGCCAACTCGCGCTGCTTTGAGGGTGCCCACGGAGCTCTGCAAACTGAGACCAGAAACGTGGGGTGCTGGGTTTTGTTTTCCAGAGCAGAAGCCTTTGTCAGTACCAGGTCGGCCCTTGGCCCTTGGGGGCCGGCTGCCTGCAGGATTTCCACGAATATCTAGATGCCGCCCAGGGACAAGCTGCCACCTGTGCCAACTCGGGCTGCTTTGTGTGTGCCCATGGAGCTCTGCAAACTGAGATGTGGAACGTGGGGTGGTGGGTTTTGTTTCCCTGGGCAGAAGCCTTTGTCAGTACCAGGAGGGCCCTTGTTCATCAGGGGCAGGCTGGCGGCTCAATTTCCACGAATATCAAGATGCTGCCCAGGGACAAGCTGCCACTTGTGCCAACTCGCGCTGCTTTGAGGGTGCCCACGGAGCTCTGCAAACTGAGACCAGGAACGTAGGATTGTGGGTTTTGTTTACCCGGGCAGAAGCCTCTCTCAGTACCAGGTAGGCCCTTGTTCCTTAGGGGCAGGCTGGCAGCAAGATTTCCACGAATATCAAGATGCTGCCCAGGGACAAGCTGCCACCTGTGCCAACTCGGGCTGCTTTGAGAGTGCCCATGGAGCTCTGCAAACTGAGACCATGAACCTGTGTTGCTGAGTTTTGTTTCTCCGGGCAGAAGCATTTGAAGTGCCAGGTAGGCCCTCAGAATTTCAGGGCCGACTGCCTGCTGGATTTCCACGAATATCAAGATGCTGCCCAGGGATAAGCTGCCTCCTGTGCCAACTCGGGCTGCTTTGAGGGTGCCCACGGAGCTCTGCAAACTGAGACCAGAAACGTGGGGTGCTGGGTTTTGTTTCCCCTGGCAGAAGCCTTTGTCAGTACCAGGTCGGCCCTTGGCCCTTGGGGGCCGGCTGCCTGCAGGATTTCCACAAATATCAAGATGCCGCCCAGGGACAAGCTGCCACCTGTGCCAACTTGGGCTGCTTTGAGAGTGCCCATGGAGCTCTGAAAACTGAGATGTGGAACATGGGGTGGTGGGTTTTCTTTCCCCGGGCAGAAGCCTTTGTCAGTACCAGGAGGGTCCTTGTTCCTCAGGGGCCGGCTGCCGGCTGGATTTCCACGAATATCAAGATGCTGCCCAGGGACCAGCTGCCACCTGTGCCAACTCGCGCTGCTATGAGGGTGCCCACGGAGCTCTGCAAACTGAGACCAGGAACATAGGGTTGTGGGTTTTGTTTTCCCGGGCAGAAGCCTCTCTCAGTACCAGGTATGCCCGTGTTCCTTAGGTGCAGGCTGGCAGCAAGCTTTCCACGAATATCAAGATGCTGCCCAGGGATATTCTGCCACCAGTGCCAACTCGGGCTGCTTTGAGAGTGCCCACGGAGTTCTGCAAACTGAGACCAGGAACGTGGGTTTGTCGGTGTTGTTTTCCCGGGCAGAAACATTTGCAGTGCCAGGTAGGCCTTCGGCCCTTTGGGGGAGGCTGGCACCAGGATTTCCACGAAAATCAAGTTCCCGCCCAGGGACAAGCTCCCACCTTTGCCAACTCACGCTGCTTTGAGAGTGCCCATGGTGCTCTGCAAACTGAGACCAGGACCGTGGGGTGCTGGGTTTTGTTTTCTAGGGCAGAAGCCTTTGTCAGTACCAGGAGGGTCCTTGTTCCTTAGGGGCAGTCTGCCTGCTGGATTTCCACGAATATCAAGATGCTGCCCAGGGACAAGCTGCCACCTGTGCCAACTCACGCTGCTTTGAGAGTGCCCATGGAGCTCTGAAAACTGAGACCAGGAAAGTGGTGTTCTGAGTATTGTTTTCCCGGGCAGAAGCCTTTGTCAGTACCAGGTAGGCCCTCGGCCCTTTGGGGCCGGCAGCCTGCTGGATTTCCATGAATCTGAAGATGCCACACAGGGATAAGCTGCCACTTGTGCTAACTCGCGCTGCTTTGAGAGTGCCCATGGAGCTCTGCAAACTGAGACCAGGAACGTGGGGTGGTGAGTTTTGTTTTCCCGGTCAGAAGCCTTTGTCAGTGTCAGGTGGGCCCTTGTTCCACAGGGGCAGGCTGCCGGCTGGATTTCCACGAATATCAAGATGCCGCCCAGGGACAAGCTGCCACCTGTGCCAACTCGGGCTGCTTTGAGAGTGCCCATGGAGCTCTGCAAACTGAGACCTGGAACGTGGGGTGGTGGGTTTTGTTTCCCCGGGCAGAAGCCTTTGTCAGTACCAGGTCAGGCCTTGGCCCTTGGGGGCCGGCTGCCTGCAGGATTTCCACAATTATCAAGATTCCGCCCAGGGACAAGCTGCCACCTGTGCCAACTCGGGCTGCTTTGAGAGTGCCCACGGAGCTCTGCAAACTGAGACCAGAAACGTGGGGTGCTGGGTTTTGTTTCCCCTGGCAGAAGCCTTTGTCAGTACCAGGTCGGCCCTTGGCCCTTGGGGGCCGGCTGCCCTCAGGATTTCCACAAATATCAAGATGCCGCCCAGGGACAAGCTGCCACCTGTGCCAACTCGGGCTGCTTTGAGAGTGCCCATGGAGCTCTGCAAACTGAGATGTGGAACGTGGGGTGGTGGATTTTGTTTCCCTGGGCAGAAGCCTTTGTCAGTACCAGGAGGGCCCTTGTTCCTCAGGGGCAGGCTGCCGGCTGGATTTCCACGAATATCAAGATGCTGCCCAGGGACAAGCTGCCACTTGTGCCAACTCGGGCTGCTTTGAGGGTGCCCACGGAGCTCTGCAAACTGAGACCAGGAAGGTAGGGTTGTGGGTTTTGTTTTCCCGGGCAGAAGCCTTTGTCAGTACCAGGTAGGCCCTTGTTCCTTAAGGGCAGGCTGCCTGCAGGATTTCCACGAATATCAAGATGCCGCCCAGGGACAAGCTGCCACCTGTGCCAACTCGTGCTGCTTTGAGAGTGCCCATGGTGCTCTGCAAACTGAGACCAGAAACGTGGTGTTCTGAGTTTTGTTTTCCCGGGCAGAAGCCTTTGTCAGTACCAGGTCGGCCCTTGGCCCTTGGGGGCCAGCTGCCTGCAGGATTTCCGCGAATATCAAAATGCCGCCCAGGGACAAGCTGCCACCTGTGCCAACTCGGGCTGCTTTGAGAGTGCCCACGGAGCTCTGCAAACTGAGAGAAAGTATGTGGGGTTATGGGTTTTGTTTTCCCGGGCAGAAGCCTTTGTCAGTACCAAGTAGGCCCTCAGCCCTTAGAGGCAGTCTGCCTGCTGGATTTCCACGAATATCAAGATGCCACCCAGAGACAAGCTGCCACCTGTGCCAACTCGGGCTGCTTTGAGAGTGCCCATGGAGCTCTGCAAACTGAGATGTGGAACGTGGGGTGGTGGATTTTGTTTCCCTGGGCAGAAGCCTTTGTCAGTACCAGGAGGGCCCTTGTTCCTCAGGGGCAGGCTGCCGGCTGGATTTCCACGAATATCAAGATGCTGCCCAGGGACAAGCTGCCACTTGTGCCAACTCGGGCTGCTTTGAGGGTGCCCACGGAGCTCTGCAAACTGAGACCAGGAAGGTAGGGTTGTGGGTTTTGTTTTCCCGGGCAGAAGCCTTTGTCAGTACCAGGTAGGCCCTTGTTCCTTAAGGGCAGGCTGCCTGCAGGATTTCCACGAATATCAAGATGCCGCCCAGGGACAAGCTGCCACCTGTGCCAACTCGTGCTGCTTTGAGAGTGCCCATGGTGCTCTGCAAACTGAGACCAGAAACGTGGTGTTCTGAGTTTTGTTTTCCCGGGCAGAAGCCTTTGTCAGTACCAGGTCGGCCCTTGGCCCTTGGGGGCCAGCTGCCTGCAGGATTTCCGCGAATATCAAAATGCCGCCCAGGGACAAGCTGCCACCTGTGCCAACTCGGGCTGCTTTGAGAGTGCCCACGGAGCTCTGCAAACTGAGAGAAAGTATGTGGGGTTATGGGTTTTGTTTTCCCGGGCAGAAGCCTTTGTCAGTACCAAGTAGGCCCTCAGCCCTTAGAGGCAGTCTGCCTGCTGGATTTCCACGAATATCAAGATGCCACCCAGGGACAAGCTGCCACCTGTGCCAACTCGTGCTGCTTTGAGAGTGCCCATGGAGCTCTGCAAAGTGAGAACAGGAACGTGAGTTGGTGAGTTTTGTTTCCCCAGGCAGAAGCCTCTCTCAGTACCAGGTAGGCCCTCGGTCCTTAGGGGCAGGCTGCCTGCTGAATTTCCACGAATATCAAGATGCTGCCCAGGGACAAGCTGCCACCTGTGCCAACTCGGGCTGCTTTGAGAGTGCCCACGGAGCTCTAAAAACTGAGACAGGGTACATGGGGTTATGGGTTATGTTTCCCCGGGCAGAAGCCATTGTAAGTACCAGGTAGGCCCTCGGCCCTTAGGGGCAGGCTGGCAGCAAGACTTCCACGAATATCAAGATGCCGCCCAGGGACAAGCTGCCACCTGTGCCAACTCACGCTGCTTTGAGAGTGCCCACGGATCTCTTCAAACTGAGCCGAAGTATGTGGGGTTTCGGGTTTTTTTTTCCCGGGCAGAACCCTTTGTCTGTACCAAGTAGGACCTCGGCCCTTAGAGGCAGTCTGCCTGCTGTATTTCCACGCATATCTAGATGCCGCCCAGGAACAAGCTGCCACCTGTGCCAACTTGGGCTGCTTTGAGAGTACCCATGGTGCTCTACAAACAGAAACCAGGAGCGTGGGATGGTGAGTTTTTTTTTTTTCCTCGGCAGAAGCCTTTGTCAGTACCAGGTAGGCCCTCGGCCCTTCATGGCTGGCTGCCTGCTGGATTTCCACGAATATCCAGATGCCGCCCAGGGATATTCTGCCACCTGTGCCAACTCGGGCTGCTTTGAGAGTGCCCATGGAGCTCTGCAAACTGGGACCGGGACCGTGGGGTTCTGAGTTTTGTTTTCCCGGTCAGAAGCCTTTGTCAGTACCAGGTAGGCCTTCGGCCCTATGGGTCCGGTTGCAGGCTGGATTTCCCCGAATAACAAGATGCCGCCCAGGGACAAGCTGCCACCTGTGCCACCTCGGGCTGCTTTGAGAGTGCCCATGGAGCTCTTCAAACTGTGGCCTGGAACGTCGGGTAGTGTGTCTTGTTTTGCTGGGTAGAAGACTATCTCTGTACTAGGTCGGCCCTCCACCCTTAGCGGCCGGCTCCCCGCTGGATTTGCCCGAATATCACGGTGCCGTCCCGGGTCAAGCTGCCACCTGTGCCAACTCGGGCTGCTTTGAGAGTGCCCATGGAGCTCTACAAACTGAGACCAGCAACGTGGGATGGTGAGCTTTGTTTTTCTGGGAAGAAGCCTTTGTCAGTACCAGGTAGGCCCTCGGCCCTAAGGGGCCTGTTGCCTCCTGGATATCCACAAATATCAAGATGCCTCTCAGGGACAAGCTGCCACCTGTGCTAGCTCTGGCTGCTTTGAGAGTGCCCACGGAACTCTGCAAACTGAGACTAAGACCTTGGGGTGGTGGGTTTTTTTCTCCTTGGGCAGTATAATGCACAATACCTAGGTGTCCCTAAGCACGTTGATGCTTGGTGCCTGCTCGATTTCTGTATTAATCAGGATGCCATCCAATTAAGGCTGATAGCTGTGCCAACGTTGGGTGCTTGCACAGTGCCCACAGAGCTCTGCAAACTGAGACCTAGACGGTGAGGTGTTGAGTTTTTTTTCCTGGGCTGTTGCCCGCACAGTACTTTTGTGGCCATTTGGGGCCTGAGACCAGGAAGGTGAGGTGGTGAGTTTGGTTTCCCTGGGAAAAAGCTCACCACATTTTTTGGATGGGCCTTGCGTGCAGGCCCCGGTTGGCTGCTGTAATGCCGCATTGATCAAGATCTAGCTCACGTACAACCTGCCACCTGTGCCACCTCAGGCTGCTCTCACAGTGCCTGTGGATACAACGCTCTGTTTGACTCTTAGAGGTCTAATTACAAGCTGTGTTTGATAAATTATGAGTGTGGTAAATGAATGTGTTCTAGGAGTGTGAGATCCTTGAAATAGTATAATTTTTGATTTTCTTATGGTTGGAAGATCGTTTTACAAGCATAATGGGAATACTCCTTTTTTTAGGTACTTTTTCTTCTAGAAAGTATACCATAAGTGTTTTCTAATATTAAATGACAGAGCAGCCCGTTGATCCTTTACTGGAAATTTTTCCTATTTTTCAAAAATAACAGAAAAAAGCTCTTGCAAAAATAAGGGGAAAAAATTGCTTTAAAAAGTATTTCATTACAGCTTTTAAAGGCAATTAAAGTGCACCCATTGCTGATGGGAAGCCGATAACTGGTTAAACATGTATTCACTTGTTATGTCTCTCTAAAGAAATACTCTAACATCAAGCAATTAATCCCTTCCATCATAGTTTTAACCTCTTTCCTAGTTTAAATGTCAATGAAAAACATCATGAAGAACTCCATATGTATCTCTCCGATTCATCTTACATACAAAGCAACTATTTTTCCACCGGTTTGCTTGATGGTCTGCTTACTGCATTCAGCATTTTTTGGCATGCTTTTTTGCTTCTTTCTGCTGTCAATACTGGCCAATACATGCCATCTGCCAATGGTAGGATTTCTCTCACCTAAGCATATGGATTGAATCTTTAAGATCACTTTCGATAAAATGGATAAAAAAGGAGTTGTTTGATTCCACCTAACATTGAGTCTCTTGGTAAAGGTCACCTGGAGAAAAGTTTTTGCTTCTAGAATTCAACTCATGGATTGAAATATTTGAGAAGACTGATAGGCACTGGAGCATGGAGACACCTTCAGCCTCTGTGGATATAAAGCCCAGATTAAAATGATCAATTCTCTCAACTTGATGGACTGTACTGAGCAGAATTCTGACTAGAATCTCTTTCACACATAGAACACCCTGTTCAAGACACATGGTAAGATGAAGCTCACCTCCGGTTCCCTGCAGGTATTTGTATTTCTAATGAGTCTTTGGGATGCCTAGGTGATTTTCAGATGTCTAAAGATGAGACAAAGCCCACGACTTTCTCAAGACCTGGAACCATCTCCCTAGAAGCTGCAAAACACACAATGCCTCACTTGTGTCAAATTTGCCAAAGCAAGGACTAGAGCAAGAACTGGATGCAAAATACTTACACAGAGATGATAGTTTTTCAGATATTCATCAGATATTCTTCACATGGGAAGAGTCTTTGAACTCTTCTGTGATAGAACCCCAAAACTAAATGTTTTTTTTTTTCATTGAGCACTCTTCTTGATGCAATTCTTCAACTTGGCATGGCTTAATTCAATAGCATCCAAGTCAGAGAAAAATTGATAAAGGCAGATAGGAAAGAAAATTAGAAATTCGTTACTCAGAGTGTGAGTAGGAAGACAGGGAGCCATTCAAAAGAATAAGGAAACAAAACAGGAGCAGTGAAAATGAGACACATCCTGCATCTTTCCGGCGGGGAAGATGGATTATTTAATTAGTGACAAAATTAGAAGAGCCTGAACATTTGCTGTCCCACAACAGGAACAGAAAAACCATTGGGCACGCACATAATAGCCAAAGAAACATAACAAAGAGAAGGAAATACAGAGAATAGGAAAAAGAAGTAAGACGCTTTTTTCAATCATTGAAATTCAGGTGGTGTATCATTCTAATACACTTTTTTATACAGTAAAAGAGTAGTTATATACAGTCGGGTAAATTGCAGCTATGTATCATTTTTAGACAGGAAATGTTTTCCAAGAAACATGTACCAGATTATATATACAAGTTCCTGACTGCCAAAGAAGAAAGTACAAAACAGCAAACACTTGGGTAAAGTCCCAGGAACCAGAGATCAAGATCTACACCGATATAAGGAGAGCGGTGAGTTTTTCAAGAAGCAAAAGCGAATGCAGCTGACTGTGCTTGTGGATGAAAAGCTGTGGGATTTTTTGCAATTCCATTAAGAGCGCACAAAAGCGCGGTGCTCGGCTGCCTCATGCTTCGCCTGCTGCGAGATGCACAGAAATTAAGATGAGCAAGGTTCTTCAGCTTTGCCCTTTTTCAGCAGCTGCGCCACACCGATGGACTGGAATATCTCTCGAGATGTTTTCCTTTCTCAAGAATGTATTGTTGCTGTGTCTTGACCGCACAAGGATAAGTATGAAGAGATCATAGCCATCTCGAAATAAATTCGCCGCTTTATTAAAAAGATAAATGCTTCAACAATGCGCAGCCACGACAAAAATCAGGGCCAAGACTGGGAGACGTTTGCTGTGCTGGCACCCAATTTCTGTCGGCGAAATGTCATGGAGAAGCTTTTGGCTGGGATGCAGACGACGAGAGAGGCAGAAGACGGAGGTACGGGGCTGTCCGGAGCGAAGTGCCGCTGGTCGGCGTCTTTCGCCCGAAGCACCACACGGGAGCGCACCGAGACCATCACAAGCAGCAGTGCGCGAAGAAGCGGCTCTTTCACCTTCGGTAGACGGAGAGCCGGCAGCTTGCAGGAGGTGAAGAAGCAAGCCGCACAACAGCAGCATTGTGGGCGCAGCTCTCGAACTGCTGCGGGATGGTGGATTGCCACTCGTATGCCTATGAAAATCACGTTAGCATGCGAATGGAAGAAGTTTTTGGACAACTTTGCAATGCATCTTGCTAGTGCTCCTGCAACGCTCCGTGGAAACTCTTGCGGGTCTCTTTGCGCTGCGAGATGCAAAGAACTGGGTGAACTCGTCAAGCAAGATCGGAAGATGTTTGCAGTGCTGGCACACTTTCTCTCTCGGCGAGAAGTCATGGAGAAGCTTTTGGCTAGGATGCAGACGACGAGAGAGGCAGAAGACGGAGGTACGGGGCTATCCGGAGCGAAGTGCCGCTGGCCGGCGTCTTTCGCCCGAAGCAGCGCGCCGGAGCGCACCGCCACCGGCACAAGCAGCAGTGCGCGAAGAAGCGGCTCTTTCGCTTTCGCTAGACGGAGAGCCGGCAGCTTGCAGGAGGTGAAGAAGCAAGCCGCACAACAGCAGCATTGTGTGCGCAGCTGTCGAACTGCTGCGGGATGGTGGATTGCCACTCGTATGCCTTTGAAAATCACGTTAGCATGCGAATGGAAGAAGTTTTTGGACAACTTTGCAATGCATCTTGCTAGTGCTCCTGCAACGCTCCGTGGAATCTCTTGCGGGTCTCTTTGAGCTGCGAGATGCAAAGAACTGGGTGAACTCGTCAAGCAAGATCGGAAGATGTTTGCAGTGCTGGCACACTTTCTCTCTCGGCGAGAAGTCATGGAGAAGCTTTTGGCTAGGATGCAGACGACGAGAGAGGCAGAAGACGGAGGTACGGGGCTGTCCGGAGCGAAGTGCCGCTGGCCGGCGTCTTTCGCCCGAAGCAGCGCTCCGGAGCGCACCGCCACCGGCACAAGCAGCAGTGCGCGAAGTAGCGGCTCTTTCGCTTTCGCTAGACGGAGAGCCGGCAGCTTGCAGGAGGTGAAGAAGCAAGCCGCACAACAGCAGCATTGTGGGCGCAGCTGTCGAACTGCTGCGGGATGGTGGATTGCCACTCGTATGCCTTTGAAAATCACGTTAGCATGCGAATGGAAGAAGTTTTTGGACAACTTTGCAATGCATCTTGCTAGTGCTCTTGCAACGCTCCGTGGAAACTCTTGCGGGTCTCTTTGCGCTGCGAGATGCAAAGAACTGGGTGAACTCGTCAAGCAAGATCGGAAGATGTTTGCAGTGCTGGCACACTTTCTCGGCGAGAAGTCATGGAGAAGCTTTTGGCTAGGATGCAGACGACGAGAGAGGCAGAAGACGGAGGTACGGGGCTGTCCGGAGCGAAGTGCCGCTCGCGGGCGTCTATCGCCCGAAGCAGCGCTCCGGAGTGCACCGCCACCGGCACAAGCAGCAGTGCGCGAAGTAGCGGCTCTTTCGCTTTCGCTAGACGGAGAGCCGGCAGCTTGCAGGAGGTGAAGAAGCAAGCCGCACAACAGCAGCCTTGTGTGCGCAGCTCTCGAACTGCTGCGGGATGGTGGGTTGCCATTCGTATGCCTATGAAAATCACGTTAGCATGCGAATGGAAGAAGTTTTTTGGCAACTTTGCAATGCATCTTGCTAGTGCTCCTGCAACGCTCCGTGGAAACTCTTGCGGGTCTCTTTGCGCTGCGAGATGCAAAGAACTGGGTGAACTCGTCAAACAAGATCGGTAGATGTTTGCAGTGCTGGCACACTTTCTCTCTCGGCGAGAAGTCATGGAGAAGCTTTTGGCTAGGATGCAGACGACGAGAGAGGCAGAAGACGGAGGTACGGGGCTGTCCGGAGCGAAGTGCCGCTGGCCGGTGTCTTTCGCCCGAAGCAGCGCTCCGGAGCGCACCGCCACCGGCACAAGCAGCAGTGCGCGAAGAAGCGGCTCTTTCGCCTTCGGTAGACGGAGAGCCGGCAGCTTGCAGGAGGTGAAGAAGCAAGCCGCACAACAGCAGCATTGTGTGCGCAGCTGTCGAACTGCTGCGGGATGGTGGATTGCCACTCGCATGCCTTTGAAAATCACGTTAGCATGCGAATGGATGAAGTTTTTGGACAACTTTGCAATGCATCTTGCTAGTGCTCCTGCAACGCTCCGTGGAAACTCTTGCGGGTCTCTTTGCGCTGCGAGATGCAAAGAACTGGGTGAACTCGTCAAGCAAGATCGGAAGATGTTTGCAGTGCTGGCACACTTTCTCTCTCGGCGAGAAGTCATGGAGAAGCTTTTGGCTAGGATGCAGACGACGAGAGAGGCAGAAGACGGAGGTACGGGGCTATCCGGAGCGAAGTGCCGCTGGTCGGCGTCTTTCGCCCGAAGCAGCGCTCCGGAGCGCACCGCCACCGGCACAAGCAGCAGTGCGCGAAGTAGCGGCTCTTTCGCTTTCGCTAGACGGAGAGCCGGCTGCTTGCAGGAGGTGAAGAAGCAAGCCGCACAACAGCAGCATTGTGGGCGCAGCTCTCGAACTGCTGCGGGATGGTGGATTGCCAGTCGTATGCCTTTGAAAATCACGTTAGCATGCGAATGGAAGAAGTTTTTGGACAACTTTGCAATGCATCTTGCTAGTGCTCTTGCAACGCTCCGTGGAAACTCTTGCGGGTCTCTTTGCGCTGCGAGATGCAAAGAACTGGGTGAACTCGTCAAGCAAGATCGGAAGATGTTTGCAGTGCTGGCACACTTTCTCTCTCGGCGAGAAGTCATGGAGAAGCTTTTGGCTAGGATGCAGACGACGAGAGAGGCAGAAGACGGAGTTACGGAAGCTGTCCGGAGCGAAGTGCCGCTGGCCGGCGTCTTTCGCCCGAAGCAGCGCTCCGGAGCGCACCGCCACCGGCACAAGCAGCAGTGCGCGAAGAAGCGGCTCTTTCGCCTTCGGTAGACGGAGAGCCGGCAGCTTGCAGGAGGTGAAGAAGCAAGCCGCACAACAGCAGCATTGTGGGCGCAGCTCTCGAACTGCTGCGGGATGGTGGATTGCCAGTCGTATGCCTTTGAAAATCACGTTAGCATGCGAATGGAAGAAGTTTTTGGACAACTTTGCAATGCATCTTGCTAGTGCTCTTGCAACGCTCCGTGGAAACTCTTGCGGGTCTCTTTGCGCTGCGAGATGCAAAGAACTGGGTGAACTCGTCAAGCAAGATCGGAAGATGTTTGCAGTGCTGGCACACTTTCTCTCTCGGCGAGAAGTCATGGAGAAGCTTTTGGCTAGGATGCAGACGACGAGAGAGGCAGAAGACGGAGTTACGGAAGCTGTCCGGAGCGAAGTGCCGCTGGCCGGCGTCTTTCGCCCGAAGCAGCGCTCCGGAGCGCACCGCCACCGGCACAAGCAGCAGTGCGCGAAGAAGCGGCTCTTTCGCCTTCGGTAGACGGAGAGCCGGCAGCTTGCAGGAGGTGAAGAAGCAAGCCGCACAACAGCAGCATTGTGGGCGCAGCTGTCGAACTGCTGCGGGATGGTGGAATGCCACTCGTATGCATTTGAAAATCACGTTAGCATGCGAATGGAAGAAGTTTTTGGACAACTTTGCAATGCATCTTGCTAGTGCTCCTGCAACGCTCCGTGGAATCTCTTGCGGGTCTCTTTGCGCTGCGAGATGCAAAGAACTGGGTGAACTCGTCAAGCAAGATCGGAAGATGTTTGCAGTGCTGGCACACTTTCTCTCTCGGCGAGAAGTCATGGAGAAGCTTTTGGCTAGGATGCAGACGACGAGAGAGGCAGAAGACGGAGTTACGGAAGCTGTCCGGAGCGAAGTGCCGCTGGCCGGCGTCTTTCGCCCGAAGCAGCGCTCTGGAGCGCACCGCCACCGGCACAAGCAGCAGTGCGCGAAGAAGCGGCTCTTTCGCCTTCGGTAGACGGAGAGCCGGCAGCTTGCAGGAGGTGAAGAAGCAAGCCGCACAACAGCAGCATTGTGGGCGCAGCTGTCGAACTGCTGCGGGATGGTGGAATGCCACTCGTATGCATTTGAAAATCACGTTAGCATGCGAATGGAAGAAGTTTTTGGACAACTTTGCAATGCATCTTGCTAGTGCTCCTGCAACGCTCCGTGGAATCTCTTGCGGGTCTCTTTGCGCTGCGAGATGCAAAGAACTGGGTGAACTCGTCAAGCAAGATCGGAAGATGTTTGCAGTGCTGGCACACTTTCTCTCTTGGCGAGAAGTCATGGAGAAGCTTTTGGCTAGGATGCAGACGACGAGAGAGGCAGAAGACGGAGGTACGGGGCTGTCCGGAGCGAAGTGCCGCTCGCGGGCGTCTTTCGCCCGAAGCAGCGCTCCGGAGCGCACCGCCACCGGCACAAGCAGCATTGCGCGAAGAAGCGGCTCTTTCGCCTTCGGTAGACGGAGAGCCGGCAGCTTGCAGGAGGTGAAGAAGCAAGCCGCACAACACCAGCCCACTGCGGCTAGCTGGTTGCTAGATTTCCACGAATTTCAAGTTGCCACCAAGGGACAGGCTGCCACCTGTGGCAAGTCAGGCTGCTTGCAGAGTGCCTAAAGAGCTCTGCCAACTGAGACCAGGAACGTGGGCTAGTGAGTTTTGTATTCCGGGGCAGAAGCTGTGTCAGTATCAGGTTGGTCCTCAGTCCTTACGGGCCGTCTGCCTGCTGGATTTCCGCCAATATCAAGATGCCGCCCAGGGACAAGCTGTCACCTGTGCCAACTCAGGCTGCTTTGAGAGTGCCCATGGAGCTCTGCAAACTGAGACCAGGAACGTGGCGTGGTGGGTTTTCTTTCCCCGGGCAGAAGCCTTTTTCAGTACCAGATAGGCCCTTGGCCCTTTGGGGCGGCTGCTCGCTGGATTTCCGCGAATATCAAGTTGCCGCCCAGGGACAAACTGCCGCCTGTGCCAATTCGGGCTGCTTTGAGTGTGCCCATGGAGTTCTGCAATCTGAGACCAGGCACGTGGTGTGGTGAGCTTGGTTTACCTGGGCAGAAGCCTTTGTCAGTACCAGGTAGGCCTTCGCCCTTCGGGGCCAGCTGCCTGCTGGGTTTTTGCGAATCTGAAGATGCTGCCCAGGGACAAGCTGCCACCTGTGCCAACTCGCGCTGCCTTGAGAGTGCCCATGGAGCTCTGCAAACTGAGACCATTAACGTGGGTTGGTATGTTTTGTTTCCCTGGGCAGAAGCATTTGTCAGTACCAGGTACGCCCTTGGCACTTATGGGCCAGCTGCCGGCGGGAATTCCACCAATATCAAGATGCCGCCCAGGGGCAAGCTGCCACCTGTGCCAACTCGGGCTGCTTTAAGAGTGCCCACAGAGCTCTGCAAACTGAGACCCGGAACGTGGGGTGGTGGGTTTTTTTTCCTGGGCAGAAGCCTTTGTCAGTACCAGGTAGGCTCTCAGTCCTTAGGGGCCGTCGGCCTGCCGGATTTCGACGAATATCAAGATGCCGCCCAGGGACAAGCTGCCACCTGTGGCAACTCACGCTGATTTTAGAGTACCCATGGAGCTCTGCAAACTGAGACCATGAACGTGTGTTGGCGAATTTTGTTTACCTGGGCAGAAGCCTTTGTCTGTTCCAGGTAGGCCCACGGCCCTTAGGGGCCGTCTGCCTGCTGGATTTCCGCCAATATCAAGATGCCGCCCAGGGACAAGCTGCCACCTGTGCTAACTCGGGCTGCTTTGAGAGTGCCCATGGAACTCTGCAAACTGAGACCAGAAACGTGGGGTGGTGGGTTTTCTTACCCCGGGCAGAAGCCTTTGTCAGTACCAGGTACGCCCTTGGCCCTTAGGGGCGGCTGCCTGCTGGATTTCCGCGAATATCAAGATGCCGCCCAAGGACAAACTGCCACCTGTGCCAACTCAGGCTGCTTTGAGAGTGCCCATGGAGCTCTGCAAACTGGGACCAGGAACGTGGGATGTGAGGTTTTTTTTCCGAGGCAGAAGCCTTTGTCAGTACCAGGTAGGCCCTCGCCCTTCGGGGCCGGCTGCCTGCAGGATTTCCGCAAATATCAAGATGCCGCCCAGGGACAAGCTGCCACCTGTGCCAACTCGCGCTGCTTTGAGAGTGCCCATGGAGCTCTGCAAACTGAGACCAGGAACGTGGGTTGGTGAGTTCTGTTTTGCCGGGCAGAAGCCTTTGTCAGTACCAGGTAGGCCCACCTCCCTTTTGGGCTGTCTGGCTGCAGGATATCCGCGAATCTGAAGATGCCGCCCAGGGACAAGCTGCCACCAGTGCCAATTCGGGCTGCTTTGAGAGTGCCCACGGAGCTCTGAAAACTGTGATGGGGAACGTGGGGTGGTGAGTTTTGTTTTCCCGGGCAGAAGCCTTTGTCAGTACCAGGTAGGCCCTCGCCCTTGGGGGCCAGCTGCCCGCTGGGTTTTCGCGAATCTGAAATGCTGCCCACGGACAAGCTGCCACCCGTGCCAACTCGCGCTGCTTTGAGAGTGCCCATGGAGCGCTGAAAACTGAGACCATTAACGTGGGTTGGTGGGTTTTATTTCCCCGGGCAGAAGCATTTGTCAGTACCAGGTAGGCCCTCGGCCTTTTTGGGCTGTCTGGCTGCAGGATATCCGCGAATTTGAAGATGCCACCCAGGGACAAGCTGCCACCTGTGCCAACTCGGGCTGCTTTGAGAGTGCCCATGGAGCTCTGCAAACTGAGACCAGGAAAATGTGTTGGTGAATTTTGTTTCCCTGGGCAGAAGCCTTTGTCAGTACCAGGTAGGCCCACGGCCCTTCGAAGCCAGCTTCCTTCTGGATTTCCGGGAATCTGAAGATGCCGCCCATGGACAAGCTGCCACCCGTGCCTACTCAGGCAGCTTTGAGAGTGCCCATGGAGCTCTGCAAACTGAGACCTGTACGTGGGGTGCTGAGGTTTGTTTTCCCGGGCAGAAGCCTTTGTCAGTACCAGGTAGGCCCTCGCCCTTTTGGGCCGGCTGCCTGCTGGATCTCCGCGAATCTGAAGATGCCGCCCAGGGGCAAGCTGCCACTTGTGCCAACTCGGGCTGCTTTGAGAGTGCCCACAGAGCTCTTCAAACTGAGAGAAAGTATGTGGGGTTATGGGTTTTGTTTTCCAGGGCAGAAGCCTTTGTCTGTACGAAGTAGGCCCTCAGCCCTTAGAGGCAGTCTGCCTGCTGGATTTCCACGCATATCAAGATGCCACCCAGGGACAAGCTGCCACCTGTGCCAACTCGGGCTGCTTTGAGAGTGCCCATGGAGCTCTGCAAAGTGAGACCAGGAACTTGCCTTGGTGAGTTTTGTTTCCCCGGGCAGAAGCATTTGCAGTACCAGATAGGCTCTCGTAATTCAGGGCGGCTGCCTCCTGGATTTCCACGAATATCAAGATGCCGCCCAGGGACAAGCTTCCACTTGTGCCAACTCGCGCTGCTTTGAGGGTGCCCACGGAGCTCTGCAAACTGAGACCAGGAACGTAGGGTTGTGGGTTTTGTATTCCCGGGCAGAAGCCTCTCTCAGTACCAGGTAGGCCCTTGTTCCTTAGGGGCAGGCTGGCAGCAAGATTTCCACGAATATCAAGATGCTGCCCAGGGACAAGCTGCCACCTGTGCCAACTCGGGCTGCTTTGAGAGTTCCCATGGAGCTCTGCAAACTGGGACCATTAACGTGAGGTGCTGAGTTTTGTTTCTCTGGGCAGAAACATTTGCAGTGCCAGGTAGGCCCTTGGTCTTTGAGGGCAGGCAGCCTGCTGGATTTCCATGAATATCAAGATGCTGCCAAAGGACAAGCTGCCACCTGTGCCAACTCGCGCTGCTTTGAGAGTGCCCATGGTGCTCTGCAAACTGAGACCAGAAACGTGGGGTGCTGGGTTTTGTTTTCCAGAGCAGAAGCCTTTGTCAGTACCAGGTAGGCCGTTGGCCCTTGGGGCCGGCTGCCTGCAGGATTTCCACGAATATCAAGATGCCGCCCAGGGACAAACTGCCACCTGTGCCAACTCGGGCTGCTTTGAGAGTGCCCATGGTGCTCTGCAAACTGAGACCAGAAACGTGGGGTGGTGGGTTTTGTTTCCCTGGGCAGAAGCCTTTCTCAGTACCAGGAGGGCCCTTGTTCCTCAGGGCAGGCTGCCGGCTCAATTTCCACGAATATCAAGATGCTGCCCAGGGACAAACTGCCACTTGTGCCAACTTGCGCTGCTTTGAGGGTGCCCACGGAGCTCTGCAAACTGAGACCAGGAACGTAGGACTGTGGGTTTTGTTTTCCCGGGCAGAAGCCTCTCTCAGTACCAGGTAGGCCCTCCACACTTAGGGGCAGGCTGGCAGGAAGATTTCCACGAATATCAAGATGCTGCCCAGGGACAAGCTGCCACCTGTGCCAACTCGCGCTGCTTTGAGAGTGCCCACAGAGCTCTGCAAACTGTGGCCAGGATGGTGGGGTGCTGAGTTTTGTTTTCCCGGGCAGAAGCCTTTGTCAGTACTAGGTAGGCCCATGGTCTTAAAGGGCCGTCAGCCTGCTGAATTTCAATGAATATCAAGATGCTGCCCACGGAGGAACTGCCACCTGTGCCAACTCGGGCTGCTTTGAGAGTGCCCATGGCGCTCTGCAAACTGAGACCAGGAACGTGGGGTGCTGAGTTTTGTTTTCCCGGTCAGAAGCCTTTGTGAGTACCAGGTGGGCCCTTGTTCCACAGGGGCAGGCTGCCGGCTGGATTTCCACGAATATCAAGATGCCGCCCAGGGACAAGCTGCCACCTGTGCCAACTCGGGCTGCTTTGAGAGTGCCCATGGAGCTCTGCAAAGTGAGACCAGGAACGTGGGGTCGTGGGTTTTGTTTTCCCGGGCAGAAGACTTTGTCTGTACCAGGTAGACCCTCGGCCCTTAGGGTCAGGCTGGCACCAGGATTTCCCCGAATATCAAGATGCCACCCAGGGACAAGCTGCCACCTGTGCCAACTCGGGCTGCTTTGAGAGTGCCCATGGAGCTCTGCAAACTGAGACCATGAACCTGGGTTGCTGAGTTTTGTTTCTCCGGGCAGAAGCATTTGAAGTGCCAGGTAGGCCCTCGGTCCTTTAGGGCAGGCAGCCTGCTGGATTTCCACGAATATCAAGATGCTGCCCAGGGACAAGCTGCCACCTGTGCCAACTCGCGCTGCTTTGAGAGTGCCCATGGTGCTCTGCAAACTGAGACCAGAAACGTGGGGTGCTGGGTTTTGTTTTCCCGGGCAGAAGACTTTGTCAGTACCAGGTCGGCCCTTGACCCTTGGGGGCCAGCTGCCTGCAGGATTTCCACGAATATCAAGATGCTGCCCAGGGACAAGCTGCCAATTGTGCCAACTCGGGCTGCTTTGAGAGTGCCCACGGAGCTCTTCAAACTGAGAGAAAGTATGTGGGGTTATGGGTTTTGTTTTCCCGGGCAGAAGCCTTTGTCAGTACCAAGAAGCCCCTCAGCCCTTAGAGGCAGTCTGCCTGCTGGATTTCCCGCGAATATCAAGATGCCGCCCAGGGACAAGCTGCCACCTGTGCCAACTCGGGCTGCTTTGAGAGTGCCCATGGAGCTCTGCAAAGTGAGACCAGGAACTTGCCTTGGTGAGTTTTGTTTCCCCGGGCAGAAGCATTTGCAGTACCAGGTAGGCTCTCGTAACTTCAGGGCGGCTGCCTCCTGGATTTCCACGAATATCAAGATGCTGCCCAGGGACAAGCTGCCACTTGTGCCAACTCGGGCTGCTTTGAGAGTGCCCACGGAGCTCTGCAAACTGAGACCAGGAACGTAGGGGTGTGGGTTTTGTTTTCCCGGGCAGAAGCCTTTGTCAGTACCAGGTAGACCCTCGGCCCTTAGGGTCAGGCTGGCACCAGGATTTCCCCGAATATCAAGATGCCACCCAGGGACAAGCTGCCACCTGTGCCAACTCGGGCTGCTTTGAGAGTGCCCATGGAGCTCTGCAAAGTGAGACCAGGAACCTGGGGTTGCTGAGTTTTGTTTCTCCGGGCAGAAGCATTTGAAGTGCCAGGTAGGCCCTCGGTCCTTAAGGGCAGGCAGCCTGCTGGATTTCCACGAATATCAAGATGCTGCCCAGGGACAAGCTGCCACCTGTGCCAACTCGCGCTGCTTTGAGAGTGCCCATGGTGCTCTGCAAACTGAGACCAGAAACGTGGGGTGCTGGGTTTTGTTTTCCCGGGCAGAAGACTTTGTCAGTACCAGGTCGGCCCTTGACCCCTGGGGGCCAGCTGCCTGCAGGATTTCCACGAATATCAAGATGCTGCCCAGGGACAAGCTGCCACTTGTGCCAACTCGGGCTGCTTTGAGAGTGCCCATGGAGCTCTTCAAACTGAGAGAAAGTATGTGGGGTTATGGGTTTTGTTTTCCCGGGCAGAAGCCTTTGTCAGTACCAAGAAGCCCCTCAGCCCTTAGAGGCAGTCTGCCTGCTGGATTTCCCCGAATATCAAGATGCCGCCCAGGGACAAGCTGCCACCTGTGCCAACTTGGGCTGCTTTGAGAGTGCCCATGGAGCTCTGCAAAGTGAGACCAGGAACTTGCCTTGGTGAGTTTTGTTTCCCCGGGCAGAAGTATTTGCAGTACAAGGCAGGCTCTCGGAACTTCAGGGCCGGCTGCCTCCTGGATTTCCACGAATATCAAGATGCTGCCCAGGGACAAGCTGCCACTTGTGCCAACTCGCGCTGCTTTGAGAGTGCCCACGGAGCTCTGCAAACTGAGACCAGGAACGTAGGGTTGTGGGTTTTGTTTTCCCGGGCAGAAGCCTCTCTCAGTACCAGGTAGGCCCTTGTTCCTTAGGGGCAGGCTGGCAGCAAGATTTCCACGAATATCAAGATGCTGCCCAGGGACAAGCTGCCACTTGTGCCAACTCGGGCTGCTTTGAGAGTTCCCATGGAGCTCTGCAAACTGGGACCATTAACGTGAGGTGCTGAGTTTTGTTTCTCTGGGCAGAAACATTTGCAGTGCCAGGTAGGCCCTTGGTATTTAAGGGCAGGCAGCCTGCTGGATTTCCATGAATATCAAGATGCTGCCAAAGGACAAGCTGCCACCTGTGCCAACTCGGGCTGCTTTGAGAGTGCCCATGCTGCTCTGCAAACTGAGACCAGAAACGTGGGGTGCTGGGTTTTGTTTTCCAGAGCAGAAGCCTTTGTCAGTACCAGGTAGGCCCTTGGCCCTTGGGGGCCGGCTGCCTGCAGGATTTCCACGAATATCAAGATGCCGCCCAGGGACAAGCTGCCACCTGTGCCAACTCGGGCTGCTTTGAGGGTGCCCACGGAGCTCTGCAAACTGAGACCTGGAACCTGGGGTGGTGGGTTTTGTTTTCCCGGGCAGAAGCCTTTGTCAGTACCAGGAGGGCCCTTGTTCCTCAGGGGCAGTCTGCCGGCTGGATTTCCACGAATATCAAGATGCTGCCCAGGGCCCAGCTGCCACTTGTGCCAACTCGCGCTGCTTTGAGAGTGCCCATGGAGCTCTGCAAACTGAGACCATGAACCTGGGGTGCTGAGTTTTGTTTCCCCGGGCAGAAGCCTTTGTCAGTCCCAGGTAGGCCCTCGGTCCTTAAGGGCAGGCAGCCTGCTGGAATTCCACGAATATCAAGATGCTGCCCAGGGACAAGCTGCCACCTGTGCTAACTCGGGCTGCTTTGAGAGTGCCCATGGTGCTCTGCAAACTGAGACCAGAAACGTGGGGTTATGGGTTTTCTTTTCCCGGGCAGAAGCCTTTGTCAGTACCAGGTCAGGCCTTGGCCCTTGGGGGGGAGCTGCCTGCAGGATTTCCACGAATATCAAGATGCTGCCCAGGGACAAGCTGCCACTTGTGCCAACTCGGGCTGATTTGAGAGTGCCCACGGAGCTCTTCAAACTGAGAGAAAGTATGTGGGGTTATGGGTTTTGTTTTCCAGGGCAGAAGCCTTTGTCAGTACCAAGTAGGCCCTCAGCCCTTAGAGGCAGTCTGCCTGCTGGATTTCCACGCATATCAAGATGCCACCCAGGGACAAGCTGCCACCTGTGCCTACTCGGGCTGCTTTGAGAGTGCCCATGGAGCTCTGCAAAGTGAGACCAGGAACCTGGGGTGCTGAGTTTTGTTTCTCCAGGCAGAAGCATTTGCAGTGCCAGGTAGGCCCTCGGTCCTTAAGGGCAGGCAGCCTGCTGGATTTCCACGAATATCAAGATGCTGCCCAGGGACAAGCTGCCACCTGTGCCAACTCGCGCTGCTTTGAGAGTGCCCATGGTGCTCTGCAAACTGAGACCAGAAACGTGGGGTGCTGGGTTTTGTTTTCCAGGGCAGAAGCCTTTGTCAGTACCAAGTAGGCCCTTGTTCCTTAGGGACAGCCTGACAGCAAGATTTCCCTGAATATCAAGATGCTGCCCAGGGATATTCTGCCACCTGTGCCAACTCGGGCTGCTTTGAGTGTGCCCACGGAGTTCTTCAAGCTGAGACCAGGAACGTGGGTTTGTGGGTTTTGTTTTCCCGGGCAGAAACATTTACAGGACCAGGTAGGCCCTCGCCCTTTGGGGGAGACTGGCACCAGGATTTCCACGAAAATCTAGTTTCCGCCAAGGGACAAGCTGCCACCTGTGCCAACTCAAGCTGCTTTGAGAGTGCCCATGGAGCTCTAAAAACTGAGACCAGGAAAGTGGTGTTCTGAGTTTTGTTTTCCCGGGCAGAAGCCTTTGTCAGTACCAGGTAGGCCGTTGGCCCTTGGGGGCCAGCTGCCTGCAGGATTTCCACGAATATCAAGATGCCGCCCAGGGACAAGCTGCCACCTGTGCCAACTCGGGCTGCTTTGAGAGTGCCCACAGAGCTCTTCAAACTGAGAGAAAGTATGTGGGATTATGGGTTTTGTTTTCCAGGGCAGAAGCCTTTGTCAGTACCAAGTAGGCCCTCAGCCCTTAGAGGCAGTCTGCCTGCTGGATTTCCACGCATATCAAGATGCCACCCAGGGACAAACGGCCACCTGTGCCAACTCGGGCTGCTTTGAGAGTGCCCATGGAGCTCTGCAAAGTGAGACCAGGAACTTGCCTTGGTGAGTTTTGTTTCCCCGGGCAGAAGCATTTGCAGTACCAGGTAGGCTCTCGTAATTCAGGGCGGCTGCCTCCTGGATTTCCACGAATATCAAGATGCCGCCCAGGGACAAGCTTCCACTTGTGCCAACTCGCGCTGCTTTGAGGGTGCCCACGGAGCTCTGCAAACTGTGGCCAGGACTGTGGGGTGCTGAGTTTTGTTTTCCCGGGCAGAAGCCTTTGTCAGCACTAGGTAGGCCCATGGTCTTTCATGGCCGTCAGCCTGCTGAATTTCAATGAATATCAAGACGCTGCCCACGGAGGAGCTGCCACCTGTGCCAACTCGGGCTGCTTTGATAGTGCCCATGGCGCTCTGCAAACTGAGACCAGGAACGTGTGGTTGTGAGTTTTGTTTTCCCGGTCAGAAGCCTTTGTGAGTACCAGGTGGGCCCTTGTTCCACAGGGGCAGGCTGCCGGCTGGATTTCCACGAATATCAAGATGCCGCCCAGGGACAAGCTGCCACCTGTGCCAACTCGGGCTGCTTTGAGAGTGCCCATGGAGCTCTGCAAACTGAGACCAGGAACGTGGGGTGGTGGGTTTTGTTTTCCCGGGCAGAAGCCTTTGTCAGTACCAAGAAGCCCCTCAGCGCTTAGAGGCAGTCTGCCTGCTGGATTTCCCCGAATATCAAGATGCCGCCCAGGGACAAGCTGCCACCTGTGCCAACTCGGGCTGCTTTGAGAGTGCCCATGGAGCTCTGCAAAGTGAGACCAGGAACTTGCCTTGGTGAGTTTTGTTTCCCCGGGCAGAAGTATTTGCAGTACAAGGCAGGCTCTCGGAACTTCAGGGCCGGCTGCCTCCTGGATTTCCACGAATATCAAGATGCTGCCCAGGGACAAGCTGCCACTTGTGCCAACTCGCGCTGCTTTGAGGGTGCCCACGGAGCTCTGCAAACTGAGACCAGGAACGTAGGGTTGTGGGTTTTGTTTTCCCGGGCAGAAGCCTCTCTCTGTACCAGGTAGGCCCTTGTTCCTTAGGGGCAGGCTGGCAGCAAGATTTCCACGAATATCAAGATGCCGCCCAGGGACAAGCTGCCACCTGTGCCAACTCGGGCTGCTTTGAGAGCGCCCATGGAGCTCTGCAAACTGGGACCATTAACGTGAGGTGCTGAGTTTTGTTTCTCTGGGCAGAAACATTTGCAGTGCCAGGTAGGCCCTTGGTCTTTAAGGGCAGGCAGCCTGCTGGATTTCCATGAATATCAAGATGCTGCCAAAGGACAAGCTGCCACCTGTGCCAACTCGCGCTGCTTTGAGAGTGCCCATGGTGCTCTGCAAACTGAGACCAGAAACGTGGGGTGCTGGGTTTTGTTTTCCAGGGCAGAAGCCTTTGTCAGTACCAGGTAGGCCCTTGGCCCTTGGGGGCCGGCTGCCTGCAGGATTTCCACGAATATCAAGATGCTGCCCAGGGACAAACTGCCACCTGTGCCAACTCGGGCTGCTTTGAGAGTGCCCATGGAGCTCTGCAAACTGAGACCAGGAACGTGGGGTGGTGGGTTTTGTTTTCCGGGGCAGAAGCCTTTGTCAGTACCAGGAGGGCACTTGTTCCTCAGGGGCAGGCTGTCGGCTGAATTTCCACGAATATCAAGATGCTGCCCAGGGACAAGCTGCAACTTGTGCAAACTCGCGCTGCTTTGAGGGTGCCCACGGAGCTCTGCAAACTGAGACCAGGAACGTAGGGTTGTGGGTTTTGTTTTCCCGGGCAGAAGCCTCTCTCAGTACCAGGTAGGCCCTTGTTCCCTAGGGACAGCCTGGCGGCAAGATTTCCACGAATATCAAGATGCTGCCCAGGGACAAGCTGCCACCTGTGCCAACTCGGGCTGCTTTGAGAGTGCCCCTGGTCTCTGCAAACTGAGACCAGGAACCTGGGGTGCTGAGTTTTGTTTCTCCAGGCAGAAGCATTTGCAGTGCCAGGTAGGCCCTCGGTCCTTAAGGGCAGGCAGCCTGCTGGATTTCCACGAATATCAAGATGCTGCCCAGGGACAAGCTGCCACCTGTGCCAACTCGCGCTGCTTTGAGAGTGCCCATGGTGCTCTGCAAACTGAGACCAGAAACGTGGGGTGCTGGGTTTTGTTTTCCAGGGCAGAAGCCTTTGTCAGTACCAAGTAGGCCCTTGTTCCTTAGGGACAGCCTGACAGCAAGATTTCCCTGAATATCAAGATGCTGCCCAGGGATATTCTGCCACCTGTGCCAACTCGGGCTGCTTTGAGAGTGCCCACGGAGTTCTTCAAGCTGAGACCAGGAACGTGGGTTTGCTGAGTTTTGTTTTCCCGGGCAGAAACATTTACAGGACCAGGTAGGCCCTCGCCCTTTGGGGGAGACTGGCACCAGGATTTCCACGAAAATCTAGTTTCCGCCAAGGGACAAGCTGCCACCTGTGCCAACTCGGGCTGCTTTGAGAGTGCCCATGGAGCTCTAAAAACTGAGACCAGGAAAGTGGTGTTCTGAGTTTTGTTTTCCCGGGCAGAAGCCTTTGTCAGTACCAGGTAGGCCCTTGGCCCTTGGGGGCCAGCTGCCTGCAGGATTTCCACGAATATCAAGATGCCGCCCAGGGACAAGCTGCCACCTGTGCCAACTCGGGCTGCTTTGAGAGTGCCCACAGAGCTCTTCAAACTGAGAGAAAGTATGTGGGGTTATGGGTTTTGTTTTCCAGGGCAGAAGCCTTTGTCAGTACCAAGTAGGCCCTCAGCCCTTAGAGGCAGTCTGCCTGCTGGATTTCCACGCATATCAAGATGACACCCAGGGACAAGCTGCCACCTGTGCCAACTCGGGCTGCTTTGAGAGTGCCCATGGAGCTCTGCAAAGTGAGACCAGGAACGTGGGGTGCTGAGTTTTGTTTCCCCGGGCAGAAGCA